>NW_026722796.1:0-7359 GCF_029784015.1 Lycium ferocissimum | reverse complement strand
TTAAAATTTGGGGGGGTTGAAATTTTACAAATAAGAAATTAAGAATGTAAAGATATTGGTTTGTGGGAGCCTAAAAATGAGAAATTATAAGAAGGAAATAAAACTACCTTATGCGTCTTGTGGAAGAGCTGAAGCAGTCAAGCAGTTGTGGTCTTGTGGAAGAAGAGGAAATGGCGTGAAGCAGTCAGCAGTGAAGAGGAAATGGCGTGAAACAGTCAGCAGTGAAGAGGATTGAGGAAATGGCGTGAAGAAGGTTTGAACTGCGAAGGCTGAAGCGATGGACGGGGACTCGGCTGGACTAGGGTTGAAACTTGAATGTAGTTTTACTTGATTTAATGGATAATGAATTTGGGCTTGGAGCCAGTAATTTGGGCTTGGATAGTTGGATATCTCATGTCTGTTGTGAATTGTGATTCAACGATTGTAAACTTATATTATATATTGGTTAAAAAAATATTATAATAAATTTCGGTTAAACCGAAAACCGAACAACCGAAAATCCGAAATCGAACACCGAACCGAACACCGAAATTTGCTATTTTAAAAAACCGAGAGGCAGAAAAGCCAAAAAATGAATTCATTCGGTTCGGTTCGGTTTTTCGGTTTTCGGTATTTATGCCCACCCCTAATTTAAATTATTAAACCATCATTTTCATTATGGAATCCATGCAACAACAACCAAAAACATTAAATAAAACTAGTTCATCTCATCCTATCAAAACACCACATATACACGGCCATACACCAACATCAATATTTTCATGAATTTCATCCATTTCCACTTACTACGACATGCACAAACCCTCCATAACACATGAAAAGAGGATTAAAACTTACCTTCTTCACTTAGTTCTTCGCTTACTTCAGGATTGAGAATTGCAAAACGAAGGATTTGCTTGCTCTAACAATTACTCCATGTTGTTTAGCATACAATTAGTAGAAAAGCTAGAAAGAATAAAATTTTTTATGGCTATTTTTGGACCTCCATTTTCCTCTTCATGGCGGAATATGGCCTTCATTCTTTTCTCCATGGTTCTTCATTTTCTAGAGGATGAAAAATGATGAAGATGACTTAACTTCACAATCTTTATTTCCATACGAATTAACACATGTGGCCACTATGGACCCACACTCTTGGCCGGCCACCTTAGCCCCCCCCTCAAGAATTATTTCTTCACTTCAGCCATGATTGTGGTAATCACGCACTTCATGGCTTGGACTAGTCAAATTTGGCCAACCAAGGGTGGGTCCCACACCATGCCACACGGCCAAACTTGGCCCATTTCATGAAAATTTAATAACTTTTCATAATTCACTTTTCACCCCAAATTTTTCTTAATATTCCATGCCCATGAAATCATAAGCAACTTATGCCTTAAAATAAAATCGGGTGTCAAAAATCCCAACTTCGTATCCTGGAATAGTCTTATCCTTAACTTTTCATGGTTAGCTCGGAATGTCTCAACGTACAAAATACGGGATATAACAAAAATTACCCCTAAACTTTCGGAAATAGTTTATTTATACCCTTCGTTATATTATTGGGTCGGTCAATTGCCCTTCACCGTTATACAATGGGCCAAATATATCCCTAAACTTTCAAAAATAGTTTATTTATACCCTTCGTTATACTATTGGGTCAATTGTCCTACTTAGTTATACTATGGGCCAAATATACCCTTAAGTTACACGATGCCACGTGTCACAATCACAACGGCCCAACCCACTATATAACGACATCAGGATTAAATTAATCGCCGGGATCCGACCCGTCACTTATTTCACCCAACCCGTTTTGTTTATTTTGAACCCAAATAAAGTACGTTCGTACCCATTTGTTTATTTCATTACGGGTTTTGTTTTATTGTAAAACATGGTAGTATACAAAATGAAAACCCAAATAAAAAATTTCACCACGTTAATAGGATTGTTACGGAATAAAAACAAATTTATCCTTTCTTTATAGAAATGAAAACAATGCAAAGAACTCGGCAGTGTAGAGAAGAGAAAAGAAACAGAAAAAACCATTTTCTATCCCGGAAATCCAACATGGAATAGTCGAACTGTTCCTAAACGACTTAATTCATCGGACCACTAACCAAGTAGCTTGCTTATTGAAAATACCAACACATACTAAATAACATAATTATAGTTTCAAGAATCACCATTTATGTGACGGTTAAAACCAAAAGTCATCGTGTTATCCATAATTTTATGATCCTTCATTTTGGGTTTTCATTTTGTATATACCATATATTTAAACAAACATGTAATGAAATAAACAAAAGAATACAACTTTATTTGGGTTGAAATAAACACAACGGGTTGGGTGAAATAAAATGACGGGTCGGATCCGGTGATTAATTTAATCTAGGTGTAATTATAGGGGAAAATGGGTTGAAATATTGTGATTGTGACACGTGAGCCAGACCATGTAACTTAAGGGTATATTTGTGCGAAAGTATAGGTGTATGGGCGCGGTGCTTCACAAGTATAACGAAGAGCGATAAATAAACTATTTCGGAAGTTCGAGGGTATATTTGGCCCATAGTATAACGGTAGGGCACAATTACCGAATAATTATGTGAAGGCTATAAATAAATTATTTTTGAAAGTTCAGGGTAATTTTGGTCCTTTTCCGTTCCAGGAAAACATTTTTCTTGGAAAACATTTTCCTCCATACCGAACACACCCTTAAAAGAGACTCTCGGAGACATAAATTGAAATAAAGGGAGGAACTTATATGTAGTCTATGCCAATGACTAAAGGCTTAAAATTATATAACAACATGACTGATGTGGCTAAATAAGATTGATCAAAGATAGTTGCTTGGAGCTTTATTTATACTTGATGTGTCCCTTGTTTGCTTTTAGATTGAAGTGACAATTAGAGTTCGAAGAAGGAAGAGATAAGTAGGCTCTATAGAGAATTTGCTCATGAAATTCATAATAGAGTCGGATCGCAATAAAAGAAATCGTTATCTTCATGCAGATACTCCAAACCTATTATGGCTAGTAATTAAATAAATATGTTAGTAGTAAAATGATGGAGTTATTAAAATCCAAAATTTAGTTGGGAGCTAGCAAGTATTCCATTGAAAAATTAGTTGAAGTGCGCACAAATTGATGAAACACAACAATTGTTAAAAAGAAAAACCAAAATCTAGTTACTTAGGGCGTTTGGCCATAAGAATTATTCACTTTATCCGGAATCGGCGTTTGGCCATGTTAATTCCAAATACGATTTGAAGTTGTATTAGAATTCCATCAAAATTTTCACTTTTTTTTTCACAACCAAAACAACTACTTTCAACCAAAACCTACAATTTCAAAAGCTACAGCTAAACACAACTCCAACTCCAAAATTCCAAAAAAAGTGATTTTTTTTTTTGGTTTCTTGGCCAAACGCCTACTTAAATTATTTAAGAATCCAAAGCCTCATCTAATAACCAATTTCCCGAATTTAATTAGATTAATGTTCGGAAAAAGTTACTGACATATTTTTTCATATCAAATTAAGTGGAAAACAATACATTTAAAGATGTTAACTAGAGTTCACTTATACTCCTTCATTCCCAATTTATACGAAGGTTATGCCGACTCGTTTGAAGTCAGCCAAACAATCAACTTTTGCGATTTTCTACTCTTTTATATGTTGTAAATTATTAATTATGTGACTTATCGATCTTTTTATATAGTTTCCAAATATATAACTTTTATTCTAAAATACTAGAGAAATCCATGTTTAAAATTGAGTAAAAAAAAACTATTTAACTCTCTAAACTGGTCAACCTTCGTGTAAATCGGGGAGTTGGGAGAGTATTGAATTTCCTGAAGCAAAAAAATGTCAAATAGTGAAATAGTCCTTTTATCTCTGGAAGTAGGTTCAGTCCCTAAAGTATTATTTGAGCACCTCTCTGATCCTTTAGGTTTTCCAAAGTGAGCACTTTTGGTCTTGAATTGGAAAAATTATTAGACGAAAAAGGTATTCTGGGAAACAGTTCCGAATTCCAATGCCATTGTAGAAGTTCCTTACGAAGTGTCTCGTGTAAAATTGGAACCTGAAAGGCTCCGAAGCGAGAAAGAACAGACCTTTGCATATTTTGATAAACATGGAAGCAATGGAAATTGATCCTGAAACTAATTCTACAGGTAATTCTTCTTCTTTTACCCTATTCATTGTTTATTCCTTTTCTATACGAATCCTCTATATTTGTTCCTCTCTATTTAGTATTAACGGAAATGGAGTGGAAATATAGAGGATTGACGCAACTAATTTATGATTATTGAGTCATAGTTAATTGATTTCAATCAATTAGGGAAGGATGAAGGAAAACCCGTAATGGTAATACTGGTGGGAGCTCCAGGAAGTGGTAAATCCACTTTTTGTGACACTGTTATGCGACTCTCTACCCGCCCTTGGGTTCGTATTTGCCAGGTTAGTGAACATTTTTGTTCTGTTATTTTGTTTCTTTCTATGTAAGAATATTTGTTTGATGAAATGTCTGAATGGGTTCCTCTATATTCCTCCGACGTCCCACAAGATAGCAGCACTATTAGCCTTCGACACACGCATAAATAGTCCCGGTATAAAAATTTGATCTTGCCTTATCCCTTGTTTGGTTCTTTGACATAATTTGTCTTCAAACCAAACGACCCCTTACTATTGGTGTGTCAAACAATTTTCCCTTTGACTATGATGTTTTTAGATATTTCTAGGTAAAAAGATTCGAATTTATAATAGTTTTCTAAATGTGTAAATTTGGTTTTAAAATATTTATGCGCAAATTCACAGCGAAATTAAATGAGTTGATCCTCGTACTCTGAACTCCGCGATCCATTTTGGGCTGAAGGATATCTTTGCCAGTTGTTGTACAATGTGCTTGCCTGTGTTGATAGACTGTTGGGATCTGCTACTTGCTTGTTAAGAAATACGAAAACAGAAAGTTTCAAAGGTGAATTAAGAAGGCTGCTTTTTTATTTGGGTCCTGGGCGAGTTAGTTCACATGGTTCATAGATTTAATAAACCTGAAAATGCTATTGAGAATTGGCATTTGGTTCAATTTCACTTTCCTTAGAGTAGGCAACGGTTCTGTCGCTTCCCCTGTGCGCTCTTTCTTCCCAAGCCCCTCATCATTTGAACTAGAAATGAAGTGTTGTTTTGTAGTTGTCCAATCTGGCTGGAGTAGCTTAGCTTTGCAATTTCACATGTGTATACAACAAGTTCATGTTTTCTTGCTGAGAATGTTTTCTTTTGCTGATTATTAGAATTTGAAGCATGATGACGTTTATCTTTTTTGGAGTTTATAGTAATCGTCGCTACACCTCACAGATTATTAAACGGAATACTATGCCGAAGACCAGCTATTAGGACATTAGGGTCTCACTTTTTGGTAAATTGAAAAGTTCTATTTGCTATTACAGCAGGATACCATTGGGAATGGTAAAGCTGGGACAAAGAACCAATGCTTGACAGGTGCAGCTAGTGCTCTAAGGAAGGCAAAAGTGTATTTATAGATAGATGCAACTTAGATAGAGAACAGCGGGCCGACTTCGTGAAACTTGTTGGTCCAGAAGTTGAGAAGCATGCAGTGGCACTTGATCTTCCGGCTAGTTTGTATTTCTCGGTCGGTTAAGAGGACAGGGCATGAAGGAAACTTGCAAGGTGGGAAAGCTGCTGCAGTTGTGAATAGGATGCTGCAAAAGAAAGAGAGTTGCCTAAGCTGAATGAAGGATATGCTCGAATTACAGTTTGCCAAGACGAAAAAAGATGTTCAAGCTGCTATCAATACGTACACTGCACTTGGTCCATCAGATAAACTTCCACCGGGCTTTTTTGCGGGCTGTATGAACTGCATGCCAAAGTCCAACTTGGTATAATGAAGTTCCTTAAGAAAAAAGAACCTCCTGGATGTTCTGATACTGTGATGAATGTCTCTCCAGAGAATATTCGGTCTCATGCCTCTAAGGAAAAGGACTCCAACCAAGTACTAGAGAGCTGTGAAGAACCGAAAAAAGGATCTGTTGACAGTAGCATTTCTTTAGAAAATGCCCCCACCCTCTGCATTTCCATCTATTTCTACAGCAGATTTCCATTTCGATCTTGATAAAGCATCGGATATAATAGTTGAAAAGGTTGAGGAATATGTAAATAAGCTTGGAACTGCCAGGCTTGTCTTGGTGGATTTGTCTCAGAATTCAAAATCCTGTCCCTTGTCAGGGCTAAAGCTGCAGAGAAGAACATTGACTCCAAAAAGTTCTTTACGTTTGTGGGGAATATAACTAAACTTTACTCAGAAGGAGGTTTGCACTGCAACGTGATTGCTAATGCCACTAACTGGTAATTCTCTGCGCCATTATACTGTGCTAGTGAAAAATGAGAAAATTGTTGTAATTCTGCAAGGGGCTTACCAGAAACTTCCCTTTTTCTTTCTGTTTGAATGTTCTGTTATGGAGATTTTGTTTAGTGACAATAAAGTTTGTGAGGGGGCAAGTGGTAATACATTGATTTCATGAACACCACCTCTTCAGGAGGCTCCAAAGTTTACCTATAAGTTCGGATGCAAAAGAAGGTATTCCAAAATCTCAATGAGATGAAGTGCTATTTTCAAATGGAAAACAGTTTTAAGATAGGTTGATGGCATGTTAAACAAATGGAACAATGGGTAGTCTTGTGCCTGAAATAGCCTTCTTTTGCCAGAGGGCCATATGGAGGATAGATTCATCCAGCGGAAATCTACTTTCATGATTCATGAGTCAATTTGGTACACATGCATGGTTTTGATAATGACTTGTGTGCATGCAAAGCCATTAAAATAGCAGGGTGCTAAAATCTTGCAGATATTTCCATTTTATAAAAATGTCCAGCAGTTCCATGATACAAATTAATTGTAATCTCACCAACTTGTCATAATACAATACACATTCTTTCTGTGATTTCACCTGAAACGTTATCTTGCCAAGATAATATGTGTTGTTAATTTTTGCATGTCATCTAAAGCCAACTTTGTTCAGGAGACTAAAGCCAGGTGGTGGAGGTGTAAATGCTGCAATATTTAGTGCCGCTGGTCCTGCCCTTGAAACTGCAACCAAAGCTAGAGCTGGATCCCTTAGTGCTGGAAAAGCTGTTGTTGTCCCCTCTTCCTTCAGCTTCTCCCTTGTTTAGTAGGAAGGAGTTACTCATGTCATACATGTCCTTGGACCAAATATGAATCCCCAGAGACCAAACTGTCTTAACAATGACTACGTCAAGGGCTGTGAAATACTCCGGGAAACTTACTCATCACTTTTTGATGGTTTTAAATCTATAGTTAGGAATCAAGGAGAGCCGTCTAAGGATAATCTTGAAAAAGAATTTGGG
>NW_026722795.1:0-22002 GCF_029784015.1 Lycium ferocissimum | reverse complement strand
CTATTATTTGGTAGGGGTAGATTTATAAAAAAATCCTTTTTTCAAAAAAAAACCTAATAATCGATCTTGTGACGCTTGTCTGCCGGTTAAGCCGGGCTTTTATAAAACCATTGACACCCAATGTGAAAATGAATGAACTTTTTTTGATCAAAAAATTAATAAATGATGAATGCAATAGGATATTAATTAAATTTTGTCTATTTTCTTTTTATAATTGGATAAGCTATGAGTAATGTGAAAATGAAAGAACTTTTCTTAGTCAAAAAGTTAATAAATGATCGTTGAAGAATAATCAATTGGTGCCTATTTTCTTTAATTAATAATATATACAAATGTTTCTTCATGGTGACAGCCTAGTAATATATACAAATGCTGACAACCTAGTAATATATACAAGTATCTTTCTTATGCCGAATCAAGATTCGATTTCGAGGAGATTACAGGCGTTGGCCATAAGAATTATTCACTTTATTTCGGAATTTTTTTTCATTTTTTTCACTTTTCAAGATTTGACCATAAGAATTTCAAATACAACTTGAAGTTGTATTCCGGAATTTCAAAAACAAGAAAAACTTGTTTTGAAAAAAAAAATCACTTTTTTCACAACCAAAACAACTACATTTCGAAAAAAACAATTTCAAAAACTATGGCCAAATACATACTCCAACTCCAAAATTTCAAAAAAAATGATTTTTTTTTTTTTTTTTTCTACGACAAACGGGCCCTAAGTCTTACAACTTCAACGGTGGATCAAAGTAAAATCGGGAAGTTAAAAGGAGGAGAAAGGTATCGTTTATAACATGTACTCCATGAAAGGTAATTTGAGAACATCTTTGAAGAACAACTTCAAGGGGTTAAAGAGCAAAGTCAACAGACAACTATTATGATTAAGGTTGTCAAAGTTAAGCTAGTACGACAGCCGTAGGTGCAAGATTCAAAGAATTTTGGCCTAACCGTATATTTGATGAGAAAGTTACCGAATACATATAATAAATTTCGAAACCTATAAAGTTCAACTTCATAATCCATAAACTTCAAATCTTGAATTCGCCTTAAATGTGTTTTATGATATATAAAGCGCAAAGTTATCTTTGCCATGTGGTCCCTTGCTTGGTGAGATATGACAATGACCATAGTATGATCATTAGAAAGATCAGCGAGGTGATTGTTATACTTACATATTCTTGTTCAAATTTGGTTAAGTTTGAATGAAGTTCTCAAGTTTGGATCGTCGGACTTTAACACAAAATACCTCGATGCCTCCTTTGAGAAATAGTGCCGATGTAGCTAATAAACTACGATTAACCGAATGCAGATACTTTTCATATGGAGCTTAGATTTACATGTCAAATGCATCAAAAAATTTAATAATTACTACATTTTGAACCACAATTCTAAGTGTTATAAATCGTACTAGAGGAGCAATTAAAATCATAAAAATTAAACCCATCAAATTAAAACTCTAGATCCGTCTTTTCTTCGCCACAATTCTCACTCAAGTCTCTCTGAGAGAGCATTGATGTATTGGCAATGTGTTATGAATATAACTAATATAGAGGGCCCATGTGGGAATATGTCAAATTACATGTGGGACCTTGGAAAGATGCCTATATGGAGAAGAGAGAAATAATCCATTAGGGCATATGCTAAGACTTGAGTTATTTTCTTTTCATTAGCTATTTTGTAATAGCAGTCTGGAACCTCCCTTTTCTATTTTTTTCCTTTTAGTTACTGAAATTGATATTGTAAGTTCTTTTACTGATCAATACAAAAGCTTAGTTTGTTACATTGGTGCTTTCATTGAATCCATCTACTCTACTCTGGTGGACAACGAACTCGCAAATATCACATATTCTACGATGGTTTTCACTCTTCATTCTCTTATGAAGTCCAATTAGAAATTGCTTCAAGCTCAGTGCTCTCAGGTTGCTTCAATGCATTCTCAGATGGCTCCGGTGGAGTTGGGTCGATTCAGCGGATACAACGCAGCGGATTGGATTCTTCAAGCGGAGCTGTATTTTGATTTTTACGCCATCTCGGATACCCACAGATTATATTATGCCTCCTCCTATCTCGATGGGGATGCCCTCGAATAGTTTCATTGGATGTATCACAATAATCAATTAGTTGATTGGAAGCATTTTAAAGAGAAATTAGATTCTACTGTTAAACTAATTCAAATTCGGATGAAACTATTCAAGAAAGTGAAAATCAAGATGTTTGTTGAACTAAACTACAACTGAAAAGTAAACAATTTGTGATGGGTGTTTGTTGTAACTGGGAATATCTTGACAAAGATTGTAAGAATTATCAGATGAGAGAAAGATCTAGGGTCATGGCTTTCGACAATCCAGTTGATCTTCAGACAATTTCACCTATCTTATTTCCTGGGTTACTAGTTGACGGGTTAATTATGCTTTATGATATTCTCTCGAACTACTCACAAGCCTGTAGATGTTACTATAACGCCTATATCTCTATGGTCATTAGAGGTAACAAGAACGCATTTATTTCTCCGTATTCAACTAAGTAGGGCTAAAGGGTATATCTCTATCCTCAGTAGCGAATCGATTAAATCGAACAAACTCTATTTATTCTCATTACGTACGTGAATTCCCTTTCTCAAGTCCAATTCGCGCACCACGTATAGTGTCTAACTATTGGCCGTATAATCAAACAATTAAGATCAAGAATAAATAAGCAACCCAAAATATGGAAAATCAATAGATAATAATTGTCATCAAATCAACTTTCAAGTCTTTCGCCACAACCCTAGAATTAAGAAGTTTAGCTACTCATGATTCGTTCATAGACAAAAGAATTCATGAATAATCTAGGGTTGAAAAAGATGAAAAATAAAAAAAAACCTAGAGAGAGAAAAAGAGAACGGTGGCTTACAAATCCTTGGATAAATCCCCCAATACCGTTCTCGCCTATTCCAACGTCTATATATATACTAGGGTAAAAATAATTAATTAAGGAATCCAAATCCTAGTCTAATCGGGAAAACATCCGCATCCCGCTTTCCTTACGCGATGCGGAAGGATCGCGCAAGGATCTGCAGCTTCTCGCCTTTTTGCCCGCGATGCGGGCTGATCGCGGAATCTGATGACTGAGTTTGGTTGTTCCGCTTTCTTCACGCGATGCGGGCTGATCGCCTGACTTTCTGGAGCTTCTCGCGATCCTTCCGCGATGCGGAAGGAAAGCGATGTTCTGCAGTTGATTACTCTCCTTTTAGTTCGCCCTTCGCGGTTATCGACTCGTCACCTCAGCCAACCGACATCTGCTACGACTTCCAAGCATTTCAAGCACATTTTCCATCGTTTGTCGTCATCGTACCTATACACATAAAACATAACGACATAAGTTCAAATACGACGGTTACTTCATGAATTAGGCGATACAAGTCATAATAAGAGGTTGTAATACGACACAAAACATGATATTTGTGCCAAATATCACCACCCCCCACTTAGACTCTGCTCGCCCTCGAGCAGACACAAACCAACCTCAGACTCTACTTCCAGCCTACTCATTCAAACAGGTCTACAACGGGATTCGGCTAGTATGGCTAAGTCTTGAAACGAGATTCTCAACAACAAACCAAATACCCGTATTGCGAAACCCATGCCAAAGGTTTTAAAAGCCTCATTTTCAAGACTAAGTACTTCTTTTCAACGAAAACATTTCGACTTTCAAAACAGTTGACTCAACGACACCACTTTAACGCATATAGGTAATCTTATGATCAAGAAATCAACACTTCACCACTCTATTGCTAGTTATGTGCCCTCACCACAAAAAAATGGTCCATATCTCATCAAGAATCGTAAGTTTACATCGATGGACCTGAAATCAATAATGCACTCACTCTCACAAAGAACGTCACATGTAATGTACGACATACCATATGCTTGCCCGTAGTGTAACCACTCTACTAATACAAGTAAGGCGAACCTAGAATCAAGTAGGACTTCGAGGGCTGTAACGTAGGCTAAGGGACGGGTAGGAATTATTTGGATAATAGTGACTAACCTCCCTAAGCACTTTAATACATATACCTTTATCATTCTTGCACAATTTCTTTCTTAGCCCTTATTCAACACCATCCAACTTTTAAATTTCTCCCAATTCACCCATTTTCTTTGTTTAAGCACCACTCTTTTAAAAAGTCACACAAGTTAGAAAGAAAACTTTTCGCTACCGCACACAACATTTTTTTCAGATTTTTTTTTTTTTTTTTTTTTTTTTTTTTAGCATCCCCAACTAACAAGTGAATTAGTTCTTTTCATTCGGTGCTCCCATTGTCTTCCTAGATTACAATTAATAACCATTTTCCCTCCTTATTTCACATCCCAACTCCCATTATACATGTAAATGCTTAAAGTGCTTCAGGAGTGTTTTGGATCAAACATTGAGTTTTATAGAACGAAGGGGTAAAGGCTAATTAACTGCTATCAAAGAAAAGGCTAAAGGCTCAAAAGGGTTAACTAGGGTGTTATTTGCAAGTTGGTAGGATAACTTGTTAGGCTCTTTAGTGGCTAATCAAAGAAACGCCTCTATCACTTTCTAGGTGCCGCCAAACTTCATTTCGCTTTGTGAACACACAGGGCAAGTTCTAGATGTCAATACCAAACATGGATATAAACAAAAATCCTTACACACACATGGCACACAATTAACGCAAGAGGGATCCGGTTGTCCCTCGAATCAAACAGCAATGAAAATCACAATGCCTAGTGGGTCATATGAGTCACAAAAACCAATTTCAAGTGTTTCCAAGAGAAGTAATACAATTTCACGGCATGCTTTCATCAAACAATTCAAGATCGCTAGTATGCCCAGACTTCGCCTATCCCGTGCACCTAGCATTTGAATGTACCTAGCCTACGGACTGATTTTCCCTCAAGCAGGTTGTCATCCACCCGTCATCAGGAAAAGCCCTTTCTATGACTAAAAAAAAAAATCTACCTACGCCCGGTTCAAAGGCCCCCCCTCGGGAAAGAACCGAGGCCATAAGAAAACCAAAGGGGGTGGATGATGAGTGCCTACTAATGAGGGACTTAAGAAGTTATCAAAGAAAAATAAGGAAAATAAAATCTTTTTGAATTTTTTTTTTTTTTTTTTTTTTTCGACACTAAGACGCAAAACTACTAAAAAAAAAAAAAAATCCTAAGGCATACTAATCATCATCCGCAACCTCAAAACATGTTGTTACAAACCAGGGACGTATTTCCCCACCCCACACTTAAAGGTATGCACTGCCCTCAATGCATGTATATATATGAAATCGAGAAAAACGCAAATGAGGTAAGAAATACTCCCCGGGGCCCACTAGGGCCTAATCGTCCTCATCGAGGAAATCCTCATCATCGCCCGCGCCTCGGCGCGGCGTCTTCTTCCTCTTCATTGTCGTCGCCTTGCATCAGCGACTCCTCCTCATCCTCATCTTCGAGCGCGGTCAGTACTCGGTCAGCTGAGTTCTCGTCCTCATCCGCGGGTAGCTGAGATAGCTCGCCCACCAACGCCCGAGAATGTGGGGTGTGTGGGTTATCAATGAAGACCCTGGTGAGATCAATATCAAAATGCTCACTCGCAACCATCATCCCCGAGTACAGCTGAGCTAGTACGGTAGACTGGGCAGACCTCTCCTCCGCCGGGGTCAAGCGATGTCCGGATACACTTGCTGGGGCCATGACATTGGAGATATCGAGTGGGTCGACGGGCGCATCAAGTACTCTATCAGTAGAGTACGCTAAGTCCGTGTCGAGCTGCATTAGGTAGGAAGTGAGAGTGTTTCCATAACTTAGCCGTGTTGACTTCCCAAAGACGCACTCGGCGGATTTCCTGCAGCATCCAATACCCTATGTTTACCGGTTGCCCCGTCATCAAGAAGTACACAAGGCACACTCTCTCCCGTTGTACCTCCGAGAAGTGATCAAGTGGCATTATTCTCGCATTGAGGAGGCGCAGCCACACTCGGGCCTCTCTACAAAAGTTGCTCATGCTCATGCTTCTATGCTTCCGAAGAGGCCCAATAGCGTGCCCATTGAGCCTTTGAGTTGGTTCCACACAGAGTCTCCCGGATGGCCCTATAATCCGGCCTTTTGATGAACTCTAGTAAGGGCTCGACGGGCACATCCGGGACGCCGATTGCCCCGCACAAGGTCGATGCCGTTAGTGGCACCCAATTTCGCCGTAAGTACACAGAATCTGGAATCCTGCGGTTTGGTATGCAAGCATAGAATTCCATGACCAAATCGACATTCACTGGGCCCGGTTGCTCAAACACCGACGTCCAGCCCATGGCAACTATACGGTCGTGGATATCCCGAAAATTCTTCTTCAGAGGGGCTCGACTGATAGCTCGTTCATGGGTGTACCCCTTCGAGGTGTCAAACCCCGCATACCATTCTGCTCCTTCCCCCAAGAGACGGGGTGTGGTTGTCCTTTTAGTTGCTGGAGGAATGACAACCGCGGGATGCTTACCCTTTCCGGATGTTTGCCCCTTTTTCTCTTTGGGCGGGTTTTGTGTTCGCCCTCTTTTTGTACCTTGGGAGGAGGAGGCGGCAGCTTTTCCCTTGGATGTAGTGTTAACCATTTTTCCTGCAAAACGACGCATTACCAAACGAGAGGTGCAGGTTAGTCATGACGGGGTCGTGAAACAACCCCACACTTACTTCAAACTATATGGCGAAAAGAAAAAAAACAAAAGAAGTTAACTACGTCTACAAGACCTAGCAAACAAAAACGAATTACACGATTGTCATGTTGCTTGGGACGGAACATGAATCACTATTTTCCAATCCGCCCTCACAATCCGAATTTGAGGGTGCGAGGAATTTCACAAAGGGTCCTATGCTCGGTAAATGGTCCATTGCTACTCAAGACTTCACAATTCACAAAAACCTGGTTTAGGACTTTTATCGAACACCTTGTGGGCGTAAAATCGTCCCTTAACTTTGAGTCACAATGGGAGGGTTGAAGAACCGTCCCTTATGCAATGGGAGTCATATTCTAGCCACATTCATACCTAACACAAGCAATACCAATCCCCGCCCTCACAATTCGCCCATACCCAACATCCCTACTCTACACATCCCAACACAATGACAAGGAGAGAGAGAAAAAAAATAGGAAAGAGGAACACTTACCTTGTGGTATTGATGTGGGATGGATTACAACTTGAAGTTGTTTGTGTTAGATAGGGAAGGGGATGGTGATGCTTTTTTCGTGGAAGAAAGGAATGGGAAGGGTTGGGGATTGGAGTGGGAAAGAACAATGAAGGGGGGGGGGGGGCGTGTATACCCTATATTAAGAACGGAAATTACAAACCGGGCCGACCCGCGCGATCCTTCCGCATCGCGGATGGATCGCGCAAACCTGCAGATGTTCAGGCGATCCTTCCGCATCGCGGGTGGATCGCGTAATGCTTCAGAAGTTCAGGCGATCCTTCCGCATCGCGGGTGGATCGCGTAAATCACTGGGCACCTTGTCTGTTTTCTTCATTTTTCACCCAATTCCTGCAACATGAACAAACGTGACTTATATCTACAAAAGGTTGGGTTGCCTCCCAACAAGCGCCTTATTTATTTTTTTTTTTCCTCCCATTAGGGTCGTGGCACGACACTTTTTTTTTTTTTTTTTTTTTTTTTTTTACACACACGGGTTGCCTCCCGAGTAGCGCCTGATTTAACGTCGCGGCACGACGCAGGCTCCCCTCAAGCCTCTTCTAGATCGATGGTGGTTTTGGCGCGGTCAGTGGCCTCCCCATAGTAATGCTTCACTCTCTGTCCGTTCACCAAGAATGTCTCATCCGAGTGGGGTCTTTTAAGCTCAACAGCACCATGTGCAGTCACTCGAACTACCTCGAATGGTCCGGACCATTTGCTCTTTAGCTTTCCACCGAAAATCTTCAGCCTGGAGTTATACAGCAATACTAACTGCCCAGGCTCAAAGTCACGAGATTGGATGCGCCTGTCATGAATTCTTTTGGTGCGCTCCTTATACATTTTCGCGTTTTCATAAGCATGATAGCGAAATTCCTCCAACTCGTGCAGCTGCAACAGTCTCTTCTCTCCAGCTTGAACCATGTCGAGATTCAGCTTCTTGATCGCCCAATATGCTCTATGCTCAAGCTCGACTGGTAGATGACATGCTTTACCAAAAACGAGCTTATAAGGAGATGTACCGATCGGAGTTTTGTAAGCTGTTCGGATGCCCACGAGCGTCATCAAGCTTCAATGACCAATCTTTTCTACTTACACTCACCGTCTTTTCTCCAAAATCCTCTTGATTTCCCTGTTCGATACTTCCACTTGACCACTTGTCTGAGGATGATAGGCAGTTGCTATCTTATGCTTCACCCCATACTTGAGCAACAATTTATCAAAGAGCCGATTGCAGAAATGCGTACCTTGATCACTGATGATGGCCCGCGGGGTTCCAAACCTCGTAAAAATGTTCTTTTTCAGAAATCGCGCCACCACACTAGCATCATTGGTGGGAAGTGCAATGGCCTCCACCCACTTCGAAACATAGTCTACAGCCACCAATATGTATTTATTCCCCTTGGATGGTATGAAGGGGCCCATGAAGTCAATACCCCACACGTCAAACAACTCGATTTCCAAGATGCCCTTCAAAGGCATTTCATGACGCTTGGAGATATTCCCGGTTCTCTGACAGCTATCACATGCTCGTACAAATTCATGAGCATCTTTGAACAACGTCGGCCGCAGAAAATCGGACTGAAGTACCTTGGCAGCTGTTCTGTCCCCCGCATGATGTCCTCCATAGGGTGATGAATGACACTTCTCGAGAATCGCGGAGACCTCGTCCTCTGGAACACATCTTCTGATTAGCTGATCTGTGCCAACCCGGTAAAGATAGGGCTCATCCCACACATAGAAACGACTGTCATGCAGAATCCGCTTCTTCTTCTCGTGATTAGCACCAGGGGGGTAAATCTCACTCACTATAAAGTTCACCATGTCTGCATACCATGGCACCTCAACTGATTTAAGAGCGAAAAGAGTTGTTCGTCGGAAAAGTTTCATTAATCCCCACTGCTTCATCCACATGTTCCCGATCTTCTAACCTTGATAAGTGATCTGCCACCTGATTTTCTGTGCCCTTTCGATCAAGAATCTCGATGTCAAACTCTTGAAGCAGCAGCACCCAACGAATGAGCCTTGGCTTTGCATCCTTCTTTGCAAACAAGTAACGCACTGCCGTGTGATCAGTGTAGACAATCGCTTTCGTGCCCACTAGATACGATCGGAATTTGTCAAAAGCGTAGACAACCGCCAATAACTCCTTCTCGGTGACAGTATAGTTCATCTGGGCTGCATCAAGTGTCTTGCTGGCATAGTAAATAGGGTGAAAGATCTTTTCCCTTTTCTGACCAAGGACAGCGCCCACAGCAAAGTCACTTGCATCACACATTAGGATGAATGGCAGAGACCAATCGGGTGCAACTATAATAGGAGCAGATACCAGCCTTCGTTTCAGCTCCTCAAAAGCCGTCAGGCAGGCCTCGTTGAACACAAACTTCACATCTTTCTCTAAAAGCTTGCACAGTGGATTGGCAACTTTTGAGAAGTCTTTGATGAACCGTCGGTAGAAGCCGGCATGCCCAAGAAAACTGCGCACTCCCCGGACTGAAACGGGTGGTGGCAATTTCTCAATTGCCTCAATCTTCGCCTTATCAACCTCTATTCCTTTGCTCGATATCTTGTGCCCAAGAACGATTCCTTCTCGTACCATGAAATGGCATTTTTCCCAGTTGAGGACCAAGTTCGTTTCTTCACAACGGGCTAGCACAGCGTCAAGATGATTCAAGCAGTCATCGAAAGAATCTCCAAAAACAGAGAAGTCATCCATAAATACCTCCACATAATTTTCCACCATATCGGTGAAAATAGCCATCATGCATCGCTGGAAAGTACCTGGAGCATTGCACAAACCGAAGGGCATCCTCCGGATGCAAACGTGCCATATGGACATGTGAATGTGGTCTTCTCTTGATCCTCGTGTGCAATCATGATCCGGTTGTAGCCCGAGTAACCATCCAAAAAGCAATAATAGTCATGCCCACCAACCCGTCGAGCATCCGATCCATGAAGGGCAAGGGAAAGTGATCTTTTCGGTGGCGTTGTTCGGCCTTGCGATAATCAATACATATCCTCCAACCCGTAACAGTCCGTTGAGGCACCAATTCGTTCTTTTCGTTTTCCACCACAGTCATGCCCCCTTTCTTCGGGACACATTGTACAGGACTCACCCAATTGCTGTCAGAGATGGGATAAATAATGCAGCTGTCAAGCCACTTGATTACCTCTTTCTTCACCACCTCCTTCATGACCGGGTTCAATCGCCTCTGGCCCTCAATGCTAGGCTTGCTGTCTTCCTCCAATAATATTTTGTGCATGCAGAATGAACTACTAATACCCCGAATATCAGCTAGCGACCACCCAATGGCTCGGACTCGATCTCTGAGTACTCGCAACACACGTTCAACCTGCACATCATTCAAATAAGCAGAGAGGATTACGGGCAATGTGTCTCCACTACCCAAGAAAGCATAGCGGAGATGAGACGGTAATGGTTTCAATTCAAGAACCGAGCCTCCTCAATAGATGGTTTCGGCTTCTTCCATGACTCCGGTCTCTCTAGCTCCTCAACCGGTGTACGTGCTCGTAGATAAGCACATGAAGTGTCAAGAATACTAAGACACTCTTCCACTTCGCGTCAATTTTCAGATCTTCCCCATACACCAAAGCTGTCTCCAACGGATCTCGCGAAACTAGAAAATGATCTAACTCGGCATTAGTGAGCTCGGGTTCCACCACGGAAATCATCTTCAACTCCTCATAATGGGCTGGAAGCTTGGTAGCTTTAAACACATCAAAAGTTGCCTCTTGTCCATTAACTGTCATGGACATCTTCCCATCCTTCACTCGGATTACACAAAGATCAACAAGAGCCAAGAACCCTCTCCCCATGATGAGAGGAACACTTTTATCCGCCTCATAATCAAGTATCACAAAATCAACCGGCGAATAAACGGGCCGACCTTCACAAGAACATCCTCAATAATGCCATCGGATAAGCGAGAGATCGATCCGCCAACCGCAGTAATAGTGGTTGGCCTAGATCTCCCAAGCCCAACGTTCGGAACACGTGGGCATCGATTAATACTCGCACCTAAGTCACACAATGCTAGCCCAACTTCAATGTTTCCAATTGTAATCGAAATTGTGAAGCTCGCTGGATCTTTCAACTTTGGAGGAATCTTACTCCTCACTCGGAACCGCACTCCTCGCAAGTGCAACAGCTTTCGAACTCGTCCATCGCCGTTTGTTTGCAACCACATCTTTAATATATTTAGCATATTTTGGGACTTCTTGCAACAGCCTCCACCAAAGGTATGTTGATGTGTACCGCTTTAAGAGTTCAAGAAATTTCTTGCAAGCTGAATCTGCTTTCTGTTTCTGAAGTCGCTGTGGAAAGGGAGGGGGTGGGCGCACCACTTCCTCTACATATTGCTCTGCGACTGTTTGCTTTGGTTCAACTCGCTTAGCGTGGGATCGCCCGCCTCGCTAGGTTTTTCTTCTTCGGTGGCGCTTCTTCGAGCTCTCTACCATTCCTCAAGGTGACTGCCTTGCATTCTTTCGGGTTCTTTTCGGTATCACTAGGGAGAGCACCCGGAGGTCTGACATTCTGCATAAGAGCCAACTGCCCCATCTGACGCTCAAGCTCATGAATAGATTTCTGCATCTCGCTCTGAATTTTCTGATTTTGCTGCTGCGTCACTTGATTCTGAGCAATGAGCTGCTTCATCATCTCCTCTAAATTGCTCGCTGACGGAGCTTGAGGTTGCTGAAAATTGTGCGGTTTGTGAAAATCCTGCTTCCCAAATGGAGTGTTGTAGTTGTTTCCATAATAGTTTCCCCGATTTCCGCTACCACGATTTTGCTGTCCCACAAAATAAACGGACTCTGGATTCAATGGACAATTGTTATAGTCATGAGGTTCACCACAACCTACACATGCTGCCTGCTGAATATGCTGAACTGGTTGAATCTGCTGAGCTTGAGGAAACACCCTCAACATCACGTTAGTAAGAGTACCTATATCAGCCCGAATAGCTGCAACATCATCAACTTTAAGAACCCCAGCAGCCTTTTGTGGTAACCCTCGGCTAGTCTCGTGATATTCATGATGGCCCTCAGACATCATCTCAAGAAGATCTTCCATCTCTTCATATGTTTTGTTCAAGATCTGCCCTTGAGCTGAAGCATTCAACAGGGCCCTTGATTCATGGTTAAGTCCTTCTACGAAATAGTTGCCAATGATCTCCTTTGGCGTACGTGATGGGGGCATCGCGCGAGATAGCCCTTATATCTCTCCCAAGCGTGTGGAAGAGATTCGGAATCTTTCGAGTGAAGTTAGCAATTCTTCCTCGCAGCTCTCCTTTGTTTTCTTGGGTGAGAAGAATCGTCGATAAACTTATTGGATAGTATCTCCCAAGAAGTAATAGACCCCGGTAGATTAGTCAACCATTCCCTTGCTTCACCAATCAATGAAAACGGAAATAAGGATAGCTTCACATAATCATCGGGGACATCTCTATATCGGAAATTCTCGCTCAATTCCACAAACTGCATCAAGTGCTTATGCGGGTCTTCACTAGATTTACCCATATACTGGCACGTATGTTGCACCAGCCGCACTGTTCCTTCTTTTAGCTCAAAATTTCCAGTGATTTCAGGCCTAACAATAGCCTTAGCAATAGTTGCCAGACTAGGCCTAGCATAACTGGAGAGAAGAATTCGTTGTTCTTGTGCTCTTGCACCCTGTTCATCGCCGTCTCCGGCTCTATCCTCTCTCTCGCTCGTTCAAGAGCGAGCCTTGCCGCTTCGTTAGCCATTCTTCTTTGTCGGTGAAAAGTCCTTTCGATTTCGTGATCAAGATCAACTAACGGTGCTCCTGAACTTCGAGTGCGTGGCATAAACCAGAGAAGCCTGAAGTGACACAAGTAGAACAACGAAAAAGTAAAGACTTGAATAGAAAAACAAACTTAAATTAGAAAAACAGTAAATTTTTCTAAGTCCCCGCAACGGCGCCAAAAACTTGTTGCTCCCAAACGCACACGCAAGTATACGTGGTCGTACAAGTAATATAGACTGTTAAGTCCAGATATCGATCCCACAGAGACTTAGATTCTACTGTTAAACTAATTCAAATTCGGATGAAACTATTCAAGAAAGTGAAAATCAAGATGTTTGTTGAACTAAACTACAACTGAAAAGTAAACAATTTGTGATGGGTGTTTGTTGTAAATCGGGAATATCTTGACAAAGATTGTAAGAATTATCGATGAGAGAAAGATCTAGGGTCATGGCTTTCGACAATCCAGTTGATCTTCAGACAATTTCACCTATCTTATTTCCTGGGTTACTAGTTGACGGGTTAATTATGCTTTATGATATTCTCTCGAACTACTCACAAGCCTGTAGATGTTACTGTAACGCCTATATCTCTATGGTCATTAGAGGTAACAAGAACGCATTTATTTCTCCGTATTCAACTAAGTAGGGCTAAAGGGTATATCTCTATCCTCAGCAGCGAATCGATTAAATCGAACAAACTCTATTTATTCTTATTACGTACGTGAATCCCCTTTCTCAAGTCCAATTCGCGCACCACGTATAGTGTCTAACTATTGGCCGTATAATCAAACA
The DNA here is from genome assembly GCF_029784015.1 of Lycium ferocissimum. NCBI lineage: Eukaryota > Viridiplantae > Streptophyta > Magnoliopsida > Solanales > Solanaceae > Lycium > Lycium ferocissimum. The sequence goes on along the minus strand of NW_026722795.1, from coordinate 8,254 downwards.
ATTAAGATCAAGAATAAATAAGCAACCCAAAATATGGAAAATCAATAGATAATAATTGTCATCAAATCAACTTTCAAGTCTTTCGCCACAACCCTAGAATTAAGAAGTTTAGCTACTCATGATTCGATCATAGACAAAAGAATTCATGAATAACCTAGGGTTGAAAAAGATGAAAAATAAAAGAAACCTAGAGAGAGAAAAAGAGAACGGTGGCTTACAAATCCTTGAATAAATCCCCAATACCGTTCTCGCCTATTCCAACGTCTATATATATACTAGGGTAAAAATAATTATTAAGGAATCCAAATCCTAGTCTAATCGGGAAAACATCTCGCATCCCCGCTTTCCTCACGCGATGCGGAAGGATCGCGCAATGATCCGCAGCTTCGCTTTTAGTCCGCGACGCGGACCGATCGCGGACTCGATGACCGAGTTTGAATTGTTCCGCTTTCTTCACGCGACGCGGGCCGATCGCCCGACTTTCGGGGCTTCGCGATCCTTCCGCGATGCGGAAGGAAAGCGATGTTCTCAGCTTGATTACTCTCCTTTTAGTTCGCCCTTCGCGGTTATCGACTCGTCACCTCACATAAAACCAACCGACATCCGCTACGACTTCCAAGCATTTCAAGCACATTTCCATCGTTTGTCGTCATTGTACCTATACACATAAAACATAACGACATAAGTTCAAATACGACGGTTACTTCATGAATTAGGCGATACAAGTCATAATAAGAGGTTGTAATACGACATATGGCACCGGACGACACAACACATTTGAACTCATAGGTGAGAAACTTCCTATTGGTCTAGTACTTGATATTTCATGTTGTTGTCATAAGTGGACATGCTCATATCTCTATTTTGAGCTTGAGCCAATACTAGGTATCTTACCATTTGGTAGTGTTGTGTATGCTTGGGTTGATACTGGACAGCTAAGTGATTCCATGTCTTATGTGGTCGAGACACCTCGTAGGTTTTCTAAAAAATTAGGAATGTATCATTATGTGTGGAATCATTCCTCCCAACAACTTTTTGATAAAATGTTCCAAACAAGGGACTGCTTCAAGGTGTTTACTAAAAATCCCCAAGGAGATGCAATTGGTATGCGATGTCAACTTGACTTGGTGAGATCAACAACAAGGAATTCGCTAATTGCTTCTTATTTTAAACCACCATTGTTCGAAGGTGTCACCCTTATGTTAGATAGCAGTCTTCAGTAGTGTCTCTCATTTAATGTGTTTCATGCGAAATCAACAATGAGGTTTGGAGAGAATCCGGTTGCGGCTATTGTAGAAGAGTCTCTTGTTTTTACATTGGAGCTTGAAGAGGCTTTCAGTCTTCCTTTTCCTATATTCAGCGCTTATGATCGTTCCGCACTAGCATATCACTGTATTTCCAAGTCTAAAGTCATGGATCTGATTTCGCACGTATCAGATACACACGACAATGCTTTCACGGAACTTCTTGTTGCAGCGTATGCTATGCTACAGGTTATGCTCGATAAGAATTTTGCAATGCGTGTCTCAAACAATACAGCCGAGTTCTTGAAGCTAAATCCAATAGGGAAAGTTCCTTTGCTGGATGCACTTGGTAGCCCTATGTTTGAGCGCTATGTTATTGCTCGCTATGTCGCCGAGTTGAAGTCTGACAATCCTCTCTTTGATTCTTTACTGATTATATGTGCTCAAGTTGACCAGTGGAATGATTTTTATGCTATTGAGATTGTTATAAATATTGGACAATGGTCGAACCCACGGCTTTGTTGTGGTTTATGTATTTCCCCGGCTGATTTATAGGCTCATACTTTCTTTCGTGTGTCAAAAGTGTGTGTAAGGCAATTTGCATATCATTTCGGGCTATCAGTACATTTCTGTGCCTTAAATGTTGGGTTCAAATGTAATGGGTTCATTGAGAATTCTATGGCGGAGTACTACCAATTATGTGAAGAAATGTGTCTCTTGGTATTTAGAGCGTTCGAGTGGTCTGGAAACATTCCCTCTAAAGATGACAACACCTGCCAGATATGTTTTGAGCCCGAATTTCTTGGTGCATCCCTGGTTATTATTTCAGTCAAGTTGCTCATGATGCTCACAAAGGGACTAGTGATACTGTTTATATTAAGATGCTGGCAACTGTTTTGACACCAATGAGAGAGTGGTCAGTAAAAAGGGTCCTTAGTTACCCTGAAAATTTCAACAGATGCAATATTGGAGTCTTGGAAAATATTCTTCCTCTCTTATTCTCGGCCCTGAAAATATTAGAGGAAGAGGTTCTAAAAGACGAGTTGGACTTCTTTCGTATTATCGCTGCAGATCACTCAAGCCTGAATGACTTTTCTGGTGCACAATCAAAAGGAATTGCTACTGCAGAAGAATTGAAAGAATGACGTTGTGCGTATGTATTCAATACATTGCTTATCATGGATCTTCTTTTTATACAGAAACCAATATCAATCAACTGGGATAAATGTCATATGTCACAGTCTTCCTTGCCTCCAAAATACTTAGCGGCTTGTTCAAATTTACTTCAGGCTATGTTTGTGAGCGTCACCCCTGTGATATCAATGTTGCTTGACTTGAACCTTGAAGACAAGGTAATTTTCGAAGGCGGAAGAATTCTTATGAATATAACTAAGATGGAGGGCCCATGTGGGAATATGTCAAATTACATGTGGGACCCTGGGAAGATGCCTATATATAGAAGAGAGAAATAATCCATTAGGGCCTATGCTGAGACTTGAGTTATTTTCTTTTCATTAGCTATTTTGTAATAGCTGGAACCTCCCTTTTCTATTTTTTTCCTTTTGGTTACTGAAATTGATATTGTAAGTTCTTTTACTGATCAATACAAAAGCTTAGTTTGTTAGACAATGCTTCTTAGAACACTTTCTCACCTTCAGCACTGTGGTGGGATGTCAGAGGTCCTTTTTTTTTTTTTTTTTTTTAATTGGCTGTTGTAAATTTAAATTTTTTGTATGAAGAATCATTTGTGAGGCTTGTGCTCTCTTAATAAGCTATGTATTGCGAATTTAAATTAGCATTGCGATGAATTTTGAATGTTGAATAATACACTTTTTTAACAAAGGTTTAGTATTTATTGACAAGGATTGGATGATAAATTAACCCTCTTAACCCCCTCCTCCAAACTCCGCAGTAGGCTCTAGTCTTGGATGGGAAAGGAACATATAAACAGAGCGGCAAAAGACAGTGGCACCGTGGCAGATATAACTTAACTTTTACGGGTCCGATCGAATTTGATATTTTTGACTTAAAATATAAATATATACATGAAAATCATTAAATTTCAATAAATATTAATTTTTATATTCATAATTTTAAATGTACAGTGCTATATGAACGACTTTAAAATTGAACTCATTGAGTTTTAAACCTTGAATTCACTTATGACAAAAGATAGTGGTTGACAGCATGATTCAGGATTCCTTGCATCAGAATTAGAGCCCGTTTGGATTGGCTTATAAGTTGGTCAAACCAGCTTATAAGCCATTTTTAACTTATTTGAGTGTTTGGCAAAATAAAATAACTTTAAATTAAGTTAAAAAGTGCTTAAAAATAAGCCAAAACCAAGAAATTGCTTAATCCCAACTTATCTTTTTTTTGGCTTAAAAGTCATTTTGATTTGACCAACAACTTTACACTTTTATCCCTTATATTTTATATTAATTTCAATACAACCCTTATTTCTAAAAACACTTTAAGCATTTTTATCCAAACACGTAATTGATTATTTATAAATAACTTTCAGCACTTAAAAGTACTTTAAGCATTAGTGCTTAAAAGTCACTTTTTTCCGCTAATCCAAACAGGCTCTTAGTTAGTTCAATGAATTTGAATAATAGTTGATCAATGAAAGAAACACTTGCCATTAATATTTTAGGGGCCATTAATATTTTAGGCCAGTTGATTTGATAGGTGATTTCTTCTAGAGAAGTGCTATAGACTATTTTTTTTTTTTTTTGGACTTCTTTTATGGTACTTCTTTTTTGGGTTTCCCTTCTTTTGCTAAAAGAATGAAAATTGGAACAATCTTTTTTTCATTGATTCCGAAGATGAAAAAGGAAAGTGTTTCTTATCATGTTGGCTAATAGTACTAATCTTTAATTTAAGAGGAAAAAAAAAAACTAATCTCTATTTCGTTTAACAATTTAACAAACGAAGGTTTGTACGAAGAAGATAGGAAACCGTAAACTTTACTCTGAGCAATCATAAAAAACTTGTTGTCTTTGTTTTTTTCACCAACTTCTTTTCCGTTCTTCTTTTTCGACAGAGGTATATAATGGATGATTTTTTGGAAAAATATTTAAGAAGAAGAAGATAGGAAACCGTAAACTTTACTCTGAGCAATCACTGAAAAAACTTATTGTCTTTGTTTGTTTGTTCTTTTATTTGATGTCAATTTCTGTTTTAGAGTTCGATTAGTTCGGATTCGTATAAAAATATTCTCTTTGGGAGTAGTTAATTGTGCCTAACTTAAGCCTATGGAGATTGTGGAAGAATCAGAAAATGTTGCTTAGCAGCAACTTTGAAGTAGGATAAAGTTTAGAAAAATATCACTACCTGATAAAGAAAGATCATTATTGAATTTTTTCATAATCATGGCATTCAGTGGCAGAGCTACTTTTTGCTAAGGGGTGTCAATTGAGACCCTTTCGTCGGAAAATCACATTGTTTAGCTAGGTTAAAATTTTTGTTTTATGTATATATACTGCATGATGACTCCTCCTTATTACCTATGTGTGTCTATCTTTTTATATTTTGACACCTCTTAATTAAATTTCTGGCTCTGTCACTAATTGCGTTCGTGCTAGCTTGCGTGTACCCTGACTAATTCCACGAGCTATCTGTTACCTCACATTAGCACAGGTACTGAATAACTCTATACATCAAGACTCGAAAAGAAAGAAATCATTTATTAGTATTTTTATCTCTATTGATGAATACGAGATCTCATAGTTTTCAACTCACTTATTGACTATTACAAAGGTTGAAAACAAGCAATAGTACATGGAATAAGCATATCTACCACAAATTACGCAAGTAAAGTTTCTGCTTTTTTGGCCTGATTTTACTTCAAAACAATCAAAATATAATTTGTTTCTTTGTAAAATACAATGAAAACATCATCTTTTCCTTTTACTTTTCTGTTTCCTTATCATTTTTTTTTTAGTTTCTGCTCCTAGTTTATATTAGAATGGCTTGTCGAATCTTGATAGACACATCACTGTCGACAAAATATTCTTGAAAGAAGTATTATTAACAGGTCTCAAGCTTCAACATCTCTGTAATTATCCAACATATATGCTAGCTAGATCGATCCCCTTCTTGGAATTAATTAGTCTTTAGTTCCCTTTTGTTTTTTTTAAATTGAAGAGCTTGAAATTTGTTGGAAAAGAATAAATTGAAATTTGACCCTACCATCTATTTCACTCCATTTGAATTTCCACAAATCTTAACAACCTGTTTGGCCATGAGACTTTTTTTTGGGAATAATTTTTCACTTTATTTCAAGATCAGTGTTTGGTTATAAAATTTTCAAATCCAACTTATTTCAAATTTGGAGAAGTACTCCAAATCTTCGCAAAACGCATAACGAAACACTACTTAAACTTTATAAATTCCAAATAAAGTGAAAAATATTTGACATCTATGACCAAACGCTTACTAAATAATTTAAGGTTCTCTGATGAGATGGACCCGCTGTCCATCTTTCAACACATCTAAGTAGTGATTATGTCCATCTTTCAACACATCTAAGTAGTGATTAAAACATGCCTAGATAAATATGTTATCATAATAAAATAAAGACCAACTCAGAAAGCAAATGGCATTGTTTATATTACTTTGCATCCGACCAAAGTGATTTTTGTCAATATTGGTGCTCACCACCCATGATATGTAAACCAACTTTTTGCTCTCAATAATGTCATGAAAAGTCCCTTTAAAGCCTAGTAACTTAATTTATACTTTTCTACTAATTTATTTATTTTTGAGTTTTCTTCTGCCATAATTAAGGTGACCAATTGTGTAAAAGAATTATACTTTTTAATGCATATAACTTAAACTTCTTTTTTGACAAAGTGTTTATCCAAACATCATGGGGTTACCATTTAGCCTTTAATAGAGGTAATAAAGAGCACTACTCCTTCCGTTTTCAATTTATTTGTCTAGTTTTGACTTGACACGAAGTTTAAAAAAAAGTAAACAAGACTTTTGAATCTCGTGGTCTTAAACTAAAGATATGTAAAATGTACTAAAATACCCTTTAATCTTGTGGTCTTAAACATGTCATATGGAAAGTCGGAGCCAAAAAAAAAAAAAAACATTCTTTTTTAAACGGATTAAAAAGAAAAGTAAGATAAACAATTTGAATCGGAGGGAGTGTATGACATGATTTTGGGAAACCACTTGGGACTGTATTTCAAGATATTTCACTTGAGAGTATTTTAACTAAGCTCTAACTTGCAAAGAAGTAAAGCAAGTCTAAAATTCAAAGGCCTACTAGTCTAAATTGGTTTACTTATTATTATATGTGAAAATGACTTATCATGTTTAAAACTCTCCATTTCCTTGCTTTTCTTTTCTATTCTTTGCTTTTCTAACTTTTACTTTTTGGATTGGCGATTCAATGTTTCTCCATGAGTCATTTTCAACTGTTCTCAAGTCCGATATACTATTAACTATGCGGTTTGATTATAGTATTATATTTTATTCTTTATCGAACAATTGCTTATTTATTTATTCAATTCAATAAAGTCTTATTTTATTTTAAATAGATCATTTGTTCATATGTGTGCCCTTTACTTATATAGTAGACGATTTAGTGTATGGAGTTTTAGCTCATGCGCAGAAGATTAAATTGTCGGTTCTTATAAGTTATAAAGTTAATGTTCACAATCAAATATGAAACTGGGCAAAGTGTCTTGATGATTGTAGCATAAGATTAAAATATAATCTATCTTGATTATGGGAATGGTCTTATTCCAACTTCTTATGCTAGTACATTTTGTATGCATTGAATGGACCAAGTAGAGATAAGTGTTTTTGTATTGAATAAATAAAACAACCTCTCTAGATCATTAAATGTACTTATACTCTTAATTTTGATATGATTGCTATCATCAATGTGCTCTGTTCATTATTTTGATTTATTAAAAGGTACGACTCAATTGCCAGTCAATGTATTCCTGGTAAATTGGATAATGGCAAATGCATTTGTGAAATAACAATTAGTTGATAGAATCCATGTCTCAACCTTGAGATTGATGATAGCACTTTATGGATGCTTATAAGTTTTCATGTGAAAACCCTGCTGGTGGATTTTGTATTCGTCACACGAAATAAGTTAAGCGGAAGTATAAAGGATTAAATTAGTCAATGAATTAAATTGTTAATAATTTAATTTATTTGATTGGTATCTGTTATCTTAACATGGGGAGTTAAATAAGTTTTAATGAAAGACTTCGAAATTGAACTGAGGAGTGCAATTACATTTTTTTAGTGGAATAATTGTAATTTATTGTGGTAGGATTAATTCACTCATATTCCGAATTAATACCACAATAGGAAGCCTCATTATTAAATCTGGGGTCCTTGCTATGCCTGAATATTCTAGAACAAGGAAAATAAAAGGAAATAATATCCTTGGTGGGTAAGGAAAGTGCCACACGTTTTTTGCTAGGGTTTTACCCTAAAAACGTGTATATATAAACAAGGCCATTCAGCCTTAAGTGACAGACATTCTCCAGCCGTAATACTTGCCATTCAAGTATTTCGTTCATAGAAATTCAGGATACACAGCAGAAGATCGCAGACACAGAGCACGGCTGCTGTTGAAGATTTGTGTAACAACTTCAAAAGGCTAGTAGTCCAATCTCATGTTTGATTATATTTGTCTAGTTTACATGTAAGAGTTTGATCTTGGTTGTTTGCTTCCGTTGCATATATGCCTTTAATCCAGCACCTTGCTCATGTTTGACTTCTTTTGAAGATATACTTGTTCTCTGTACCTAACAAAAACTTGAAACTCAAGACATTCTCACTCGCCCTTAGTTCGTTTAACGCCTTTTGATTGGGGTCCGCCTTGGTAGTTAGGTTGGACCGCTTTGATGTATGTTTTTAGATTGAAGTCGGTCAACGTGTCAGTCATTTTTCCCCATTAGACTTGTCAATCTTTCGCTTTTATATCCTTCTCTCTTCTGGTTCTCCTCCTCTACTGTATTTGACAAGAGCGG
>NW_026722794.1:0-7352 GCF_029784015.1 Lycium ferocissimum | reverse complement strand
TTATTCTTCATTGACGGTCTCACCTTATAATAATCGTTCCTTCAAGGTGAGACAAAGCGACCATGAGTATTCCGTAATACGATCGGAGGTTACGGACCTTACGTCACTCCGATAGATACATGACTTTCTTTGGGCTCTCATGCATGCTACTTATATGATATATGATATATGATATATGTATATGTATATGGGGAATATGGGAAAGGGCGAGAGCGTTATATACGCGTAACCACCTGATCAGTTGGTATAATATGACATGATACCGTCCCGGACGCGGGATGCCCGGACGCGGGATATGTGGCTATGGATCGGGCCGTACATTCCTCGGCACTAACTTATATGGATCGGGCTGTACGTTCCGCAGCAATATAATATATGTACTTATATGGATCGGGCTGCACGTTCCGCAGCGATGTTATATATATACGTATATGGATCGGGCTGCACGTTCCGCAGCACTAAGCATGCATGGTTCCGCCTAAAAGGCACTCCGATGTACAGGTTACTCTTTTATTACACTTATATGGATCGGGCTGCACATTCTACAGCAATATAATATATGTACTTATATGGATCGGGCTGCACGTTCCGCAGCGATGTTATATATATACGTATATGGATCGGGCTGCACGTTCCGCAGCACTAAACAGGCATGGTTCCGCCTAAAAGGGCACTCAGATGTGCAGGTTACTCTTTATCTCATGAAATGCCCTATGTTTTCGTCTTGTTACTACCCATGCTTTGTATCCTCTAAAATGTTTTACTCATGTCTTACATACTCAGTACATTGCTTTGTCCGACGTCCGCCCTTTCTTGTGGACTATTTGCGTTCGTACCGCGTAGGTACACCCGGATGAGTTGAAGATATTAGCGAAGATGTTCCCGGCGGGATTGGCGAGCTCCATTTTCTCGGAGTGGCTGCCGAGTCAGAGCATTATGATATGGTTTCATGTTCCATGTTAGAGACTTTGCAGACAGTGTCGTGTATGTAGTATGTCAGTTTTGTAAGCGGCTCCATAAGCCGATGTATTATGATGCATTATTCTACGGGTCTTATACGATCACAGGTCTTACTTGATTTGAAAAAGATGAAAAGCAGGTTTGTTCCTGAAAGGCTTTCATTATGTACTCATGTTATGCTATGAGGGCCCAATATGATTATGAGTGCCACGAGAGTCAGAGGGTTCGCTCGACCCTAGGTAAAGGTCGGGTGCCCATCACGCCCTAACGAAAATTAGGGTGTGACAAAATATCACACTACTCTTCCTTCTGTTCTTCTCATTCTCAATGCATTTTTTACTTCTTACCGCATGTAACTACGCATTACTTCTAACTTCCTTTTTGGTCGGGTAATTAGGCATAAAGTAAATTCGAGTCTCTAGGTCCGGCATTATCAAAATAAGGGAAAGGCTGGAACAACACATCATGTTGCCTTGGTTAGTAGCATTCCACATCTTATTTCTTTGGTTGGATGGTATGGAAACTTCGCTATCATTGCCTCGGTCTCTCTTTTCAACCTTAAAGTCCTAGACCTTTCATCTAACAAGTAACATTGGCCTTCTAGATCCCAATATACACACATGCATATAATATAAGTAATTTCAATAGAGTGATTTAATATAAACTGTAGGCGGTCTGCTCCAATCTTGAATGTGAGAGCTTCTCTCAGATGCACTGCGAAGCGGAATCCTCCTATTCTCATGAACTAGTCTCCTTCTCGTGTCCTGACTATCCTTTTCATCCTGTACGTACCCCATAACCTATACTGGTGATCCCTGATTAACAGACGCCCAGGACTGAGGACTAACTCGTTCCTCTGTCATGCTAACATTCGTAACGGTCCTAACATAGTGTTGTACCATGGGGGAAACCGGACATGTAAACTCTTGCCATGCTCCCCTGACATCCCGCTCAACAGGGCCTGAAGGTGAGACTAGCACCTGTGGTGGGGTCGTATCTGAAACCGTTCGGACAGGCGTCTCATAGAAGCTCTCAGATAGATCCTCCTCAATAGAGGTCATAATCTCAGAAGTGTCTGACTCAATCCGCTCTCTCAGGGGTACGTGTCGATGATAATTTCGAGGATGCGTCTCTCAATTGTATAACTTACATCCCTACTCTCTTCTGCAACCTCTCGACCCGCATCGGTTGGTGGCACTGGTCTAATATCAACCCTTGGGCCCTTCCCCCCGCTCTTAATAGCTAAAACTTTCTTTTTCATCCGCAATACTGCAAAACGGAACAAATGGATCAGGAACAAATTTTCCTACGTTCTTGTCTCTATCGCACGATCTAGATCATGAAGAAAGGAAGTATTCCTAAATGTCCTGTAGCCTCCTGTTTATAAGTATGGCACGCTTCATACCCATAAACAAGACTCTACTAGACACGGCTCATAGACACCCCTAGGACTGACCTGCTCTGATACCAAGTTTGTCACACCCTACCGAGGGGCATGACGGGCATCGGCCTGTAGGTCGGATACCACCTGGCGTAACATATACCATGAATGTCACATAATATAACTCGAAGGACACTGCGTGCGAAAAGGCCCAAATACATAAGTATACAATAATCCAACATATATATATATATATATATATATATATATATATATATATATATATAAGGCCGCTACATCATCATGAATGTCATAAAGCCGGCACCGCTATCAAGAGAATATCAAAACCAAAATAGGGCCAACGAGGCTAAACATAACATTTATATACCTCACTGTGTCTATGAGCCTCTAAGAGTACATAAACATGACATATTGGACGGGACATGTTTTCATATTCAAAAGACACATATGCATAACAAGTGAACATAGCATGTACCAAAATAAGCAAGTCCGGAGGAATGGCACTTGCTGACGTCGCTGAGCTCATAGTCCTACTGAAGAGGTCCTCCGCGTTGTCTGTCAGGACCTTCAACACAAAATGCAGCGTCCCGTAGGATGGGATGGTCAGTACGGATAAAAGTACTGAGTATGTAAGGCAGGGAGGTAATTACATAAGTAAGGCATAATATAGCATAAATGAGGGTAGGAGAAACCTGGACATCTGAGAGTCGTACGAGATGCAATGCATGATAAAAATCATTTTTTTCACATGAAAGTACATATATATATATATATATATATATATATATATATATATATATATATAACGGTATCTGCTGGCCATTTAGGCTCGGTGTTATCATCATCATCCCGCGTCCGGGGTAGTATCATAACCTGCCCACTGCAGTGGTGTGCGCATCTAGGCTCCTACCCGGCCGACTATAGCGAGGCGCGGCGTAGTAAAATAGTCAATACATATATATAAGATGCATGAGGATTCAATAAACTGACATTGGGCCTTTCGGAGTGACATAAGGTCAGTAACCTCCGAATGAAGTATGGAATTCGTATCGAATCTAAAAAAATAACTTAATGATGATAAACATAATAATATTTCAAGAATCAATCAAATAATTAAGGAAATAAAATTTGAAATACAAAGCATAGGAATGGAGTGAATTTGTTATGGAACGCTCATGTTCATGTTCTAGTTGGATTCTTGCCAAAGAAAGAGGGAAACAAACACCTTACATACCTTATTCGTCAAGCCACCACTCAAAAGAATCCTTTATTCCGATGCTTACCCTTCTCCCGAACCTATATTGGAAAGTATATATCCCTAATCATATCTCCATTATGTTCATACATCAACTTAGATGAGTTGTATATCAAAGGATAATTCGGGTTACGAGAATTCGGGCAGCATTTCCCCTATATCATCTACTTCCTCCAATCCTCAAAACAACAATAAAACACCATTGTTATCCCTTATAACAAGATTATGCTCAAAACATGCTAATAATTATAGCTCAAGTTAATTTACAACTCAAAATATCATCAAATGCATATTTGAACTTTTCCTCAATTTCTTCTTCTCATATCTTTAACATAATTACCAAATAAATTCATAAACATGAAACTAAGATGAAATCTTACCTCAAAATGCAAGAACACTTCAATTCCAAGGTTACTCCACCTTAAAATACCTTCCCAATCTTTTACAAGAAGAAAAGATAAGTTTAAACCTCACTTTGAAACCCTAAGCACCTTAATCCTCACTTTGATCTTTGCTCTTGGCTTGGAAAAATGTTTGAATATGTTTTGGAGAGGTTTCTAGAGCTTTCTTAAGCTTGGAATTATGTCTAAAATGATTAAAATGAAGTGGAGTCATCACACTTAAATTCTGGAAATTTCCACCGACTTCGTATTATACGTTCGTATAATATTATACGGTTCGTATTTCTGGTCGTATAATATTATACAGACCGTATAATTGGCCTCGTATCTCAGATTTGTAATCTGTCGTTGCATTGGAAAGGAGACTTCGTGAACTTCAATTTACATAGGATATGGATTCCATAACTCCTCATATTCTTAGAGATATGCCTCTCTTAAGTTGGACCAAAAATTCTGTCGGAATTTCGCAGGTTTCCCAAAATTTTGACAAACTTAATTCCTTCATTTCACTTGATCCCGAAACCTTTAGACACTTACTTAGCAGTTGTTAAAAGTATTCCTTAATGTTATAAGGGTTCCATAACCTCTCTGAGCTTGCGCTAGCTTACTTATGACGCGAACGACACTAAATTTCGAGATGTAACATTCAGTTACCTTGTTGACCACAAATACTTGTACTATAAATAGTGGGGACTAAATCCTCATAACATCATCTGGTTTTTGCTATCTTCTACACGATTATACCCAAAGTTTGTTCTAAGAAGTTCTGTAAAGCATCAAAGTTGTAAAATTCCTACATATTGGTTCGAGGAATTCAGGCCTCAGTCCATGCCACTCATTGCAATCAAGACATAGGCTATTTCTTACCTTTCTATTCGCAATCTTTATTTCGTTACCGTTATTCTTTTGTTCTATAAACGAATCAAGTCGCATATCCTTTAAACCACATACAAATTCAATTGTTACCCTTTTAAGGGGTAAATAGTTTGGCGCCCACCGTGGGGCTAAGGATAATAGCGGTGATTTGTTTACAACTCGACATTCACTTGCTCTTTTGCCTTTTTCCTTGATTTCAGGTTTGCTTCGACATGTCGAACGCAACTAACGCGAATAACAACAACCACGATGAGAACCCCAACAATGGGATACCATTGAACATCATACCACCGGGGGATCCGGATGACGACCCTCCTGCTGATGCGAGTGTTGCTAACTCAAATGTAGTCGTTAACGACAGTGGAGATACACCCACCGATAGGGAAATCGCTCGTAGGGCAAGCGGAGAGGCGGGAGAGGAGATTAACTTACGCGTGATTTATGATTTATTGCAGGAACAACAGGTAACCATGATATAACACCAGGCGGCTATATCCCAACTCCAAAGGAATAACAACGAGGTCAAGATAGCCGAATCAAACCGAGTACTCGTACTAGCCTGTAAGGAAATCGAGGTAAGCAGTGATTGAGAACGGTCGGTGCCCAATGAATCATCCGAGGTGATAAAGATGTTGGAGGCTCTGTCTAAATAGATCTACTCAAATGAAAAGAAGGTGGAAGACTATAATTCCCGAGTGGATCAGACTCTGGGAGTACCACCGATTCTGACTTGACAGGTAACCAAATATATAGTTTGAAAGTCTTTCCCACCGAGTGCGGCTCCAAAATTGATCCCAGAAAGGTTTAAGATGCCGGATATCCTGAAATATGACGAGACAACAGATCTGCAAGAACACATAACCGCCCACACCTGTGCCATAACAGGCAATGATCTGGAGGATGATAAAAATTGAGTCGGTAATGTTAAAAAATTTGGTGAGACATTGACTAAAGGATCCATGCAATGGTATTGCATACCCAGACTCTATTCCATCCTTCGAGCTCGTAGATGCCTTCGTAAAGGCTCGGGGGCCCGAAGATGCGAGGAGAGAAAGGCCAACATATTCAAGATCTTCCAAAAAGACGATGAACGTCTCAGAGAGTTCGTGAGAAGATTCAAGAAGGAAAGGATGTTGCTTCCCCCAGTTCCCGATGAGTGGGCGATTCAGGCTTTCACGAATGGACTTGGCCCTGAAGTTCCAACACTTCCCTTAAGCTGAAAGAAAAACTGTTGGAATTCTGGCTTATTACTTGGGTGGATGTCCATAACAGGTATGAAGTCCAAGATACGGGTAGAGGACGATCAGCTCGGGCTCCTACCGGGTCCGATTAGTCGGATAAAACATTCTGACAGACCGAAGAGGGTAATAAAAGTAAAATTTCAACCGAAGAGGATATCATCCTTACCTTCAACCCGAGAGATCCACCTTCAGGTTGAATAAGGGAAGAAATGGCCCTGGCCCTAGTACAGCGAGAGGTGACAGGAGAAGCGATCGCAGCTCGAGGAGCAGGGGTTTTCAGTTCAGGAATAGCACCATTGGGATGTCTGACACCACTGAAAGTCTGAGGTTGTCCGAATATAACTTCAACGTTGACTCGGGAGCTATTGTAGCAACAATCGGTCATATCAAGAACGCAAGATGGCCAAGGCCGCTGCGTTCATAACGGGATCCAATTCTGATATGCGAGTATCATGGCACTCCTAAACATCGGACCGATGACTGTAAATGGTTAAAGGACGAAGTTGCACGCCTGTTAAAGAAAGGTCATCTCCGAGAGTTTCTGAGTGAAAGAGCAAAGAGTCACTTTAAGAATAGGGAAACGAGCAAGAAGATCGGACCAGAGGAACCTTAACATATGATCAACATGATCATTGGTAGGGCAGAAATACCCTGAGGTCCGACGATAAAGAATACAAAATTCTCAATCACTTATGAAAAGAGGACTACGGACTACATGCCAAATGGATTTATGTCCTTCAGCGATGAAGACGCAGACGACATCATTCAACCACCCAGTGATGCTTTAGTATCTGTCCTTATAAATAAAACTCATGTGAAATGCATTTTGATGGATCCAGGTAGCTCGGCCAACATTGTCCAATGGAAAGTAGTGGAGCAATTTGATTGGTTGGATCAGTTATACCGTTGACCCGGGTCCTAAACGGGTTTAACATGGCTTATGAAACTACAAAGGCCGAGATCACACTGCCATTAAATGCAGCCGGTGTAGTTTAGCACACAAAGTTCTATGTGGTTGCACATCATGAGGGCAGTACCTTCAATCTTGCACCAAATGCTGAAATTTCCAACCTCGGAGGGAGTAAGATCATATATGGAGAGCAGCCACTGGCAAAAGAAATGTTCACAGTTGAAGAAGCTGTTTAAACACCAAAGAAATTCATGCACGAGGGTGCAGAGGATGCGAATGAAGTAAAAGACACCAAATAGCAATCACG
>NW_026722793.1:0-6868 GCF_029784015.1 Lycium ferocissimum | reverse complement strand
TCAAAATTTTCTTTTTCCCCATGCTCCTCCAATTCCAAATGAAATTATATTCGTGACTATGCGTTCCGGGTTTCAGGGATTGTTACTTGAAATTTCACTCAAAATTTCATTTTGGGAAAAATATTTGCTCCCTTTTTTTGTCCAAATTTTTTTCCCAAAATTTTTTTGGGGAAAAAAAGGGGGTTTCTATTTTTTTTAAAAAATCCCAAAGTCGGTTTCAAATGTAGCTACGATCTTGGGTCTTTTTGGCCCCGAGCCATCGCGCGGGAATGCGTTTCCCGCGTCGGGGGCCCGTTTGTAAAGTCTATAATTCTCTACTCCGATGCCCTATCAATGAAGGGTTTTGGCAAAAAACCCAGACCCCCCGGACGAACTTCATTTTGGGATTTTAAAACACCTTAAAACCCAATCCCATAAATTTGTCCTCCAAAGTTGACTAAAATCCGCCCCGCGTTTCTCAAATTTTCGTCGAACTTTTTTTTTCCTTTTCTCAATCCCGAAATTTTCCCGAAATTCCCCCTTCCATGATATTTATCACTTATTACCCCAATAATGGCCATGTTCCCGTGTTTCAAAATATTTTTTTCCCGATTACGACTTCGAGACCGTAATTCCCCCTTTTCTTCGTTTTTACTTACCTCCGGGGTTTGTCCTTTAAAACATCCCATTACTACGAAAAAGGGGGTCAAACCTGCTTCAAAAAGGGAGGTATAACACGGGGGGTTTCCCAAAGTGTTTAAAGGGTATATGAGTCCTTTTGGAATTTTTTTTATATAGTGTATTTTTTTGTATTGTTATTAAATAGGGAAAAAAAAAAGACCGATAGCCATGTATTTATAAGTAACAAACATTAAGGGTGTTTACCACCATTGGGAATTTAAAGCCTGGACTCGGGAAGTAGTCATATCCACAAAGCAGAAGTTAATATCGAGGATTGAAAAGGGCTAAACAGAAATCGTGGAGTCAAGAAAAGCATCTTCTAGTTGAGAAAGACTACTACGAGAACGTTTTAAATCAAGTAACATCTTAACTTACTCCGCATTGCCGTGACGAAGGTCATTGCGTTTATGGACGCTACCATACTAGTATTAAAACATCGTATTTCACGCAGTTCCATGTTAAGCTGCTACCGGAGGAGAGAAATTTTAGGGACGGCCGACCCCCGGGAAACGTACTAAAATCCTATAAAGTCGACACAGAGAGCTAAACGGGGAGCTAGAGTAGTCTAAGGAAAATTAGAATACACGCAGTGGGGCGAAAACCTTAAGAGGTCTCGTAGGCGGCGGGTGACTAGACCCAAAGAAGATGCATCACGGCAAATTTCTCCAGGATTAGGGTGAGTTTGAATAGTGTTTGAATTTTTTTTTTTAGCAAGATAGTAGTAATTATATGTATATAGGTATGCATATGATATCACGTATACGGCTATATCGGCAGATATGTGTATTCGAACCAACGTGGTGGTATTTGAAAGGCATTAATCGGACGGTGTAACGAAGTTCAAGTGAAAGGAAAAATAAATGGCCAAATGTTATAGGGCAAGTCACGCTTGTTTCCACCATAGGATAAACTTGGAAAATGCGACACAATGATATTTGGAAAAGGAAGAAAGTGAGTAGTGAACGGCACGAGGATTAGAATGTCGAATAAAAAAGTGCGCCTAATCGAGATTGGAAAATGCGGACATAGGGCAAAGTATAATTTGGGTAATAGTATAAGTATACCCATAAGGGAAGAAGGCGAGAGACGAAGTGCAAGACGGAGACACTCAACACTACAATGTATTTGATACGGATGCTCGGGCTACGGGTAAGATTCATACTTAGAGACAAGTTAGTAAGATCAAAAAGCCAGCAATAAAGGGATAGAAGCTAGGATGGTGATTGAGATAGTGCAGAGAATTAATTGTAGAGATCTTGAGTGAATAAAAGAAAGGGAGAAGAGTATGACAGGATAGGCTGAACCGAGTGTTAGGACAAGGAATATGTGGAGTAGAGTGAACGAGGAGAAGGAAGGACCGTGACTAAGATGGATATACTTTGTACAAGTCGTACAAGAGTAGTTATGTTACCTACGAGTATTTAGATTCTAAGGATGAGACCAAGCAAATACTTAATGAGAAAAGTTCGGATTCGGTAGTAACGATATGGTTACGAGATTTTGGGTGCGTTAAGGAAAGATGTAAAGATGGTTTAAGCTAAACTACCGAGATGAAGTTAGTGCGAGGACAAACAGGGACATGGCTATGGTTGAACCAAAGATCTATTCCGATACCGGTTGCTTGAAGAGGGTGAAGACAAAGTAAACCATAAGGATTGGTGAAGCCACGCCAAGGTATTTTGGGCTAATTTGAGCACCTTCGCATGTTTCGTAAAGATTGCAACCTAATGTGTGTGGGAAAGTTGAGAGCAAGATGCGGGCAAAAGGACGATAGAAGAGGTTGAGTTAAAGATAAAGAAATGACACGAGACAATGTGCCTAAAATGTTACGAGGTTAAGTAAGGAGATTATAAGATGATTTAAGCAAGATGGTTAGAGCTAGTACAAGTTACTATAAAGGGTGAATTTATGTGACAAAATTCTTTCGGGGTTATTGTCACGACCAATCCGCAGCCGTGACTAATGTCCGAATTGGACACTTGTACGTACCAACACCCGAATCTAGCATAGTAACTTCGTAATCATAAATAATCACAAATAACCTCGAGATATCGCATAATAGACAACATAAGTAGCATAAGCGGACGGGGGGTGTCAAAATGTACAAATCATATCGGGAGAATAGCGACAAAGGAGCCTGCATAGCGGTGTAAAATCGCCGAACATATATCACACATATACGAATCGTACAGTATAGCTACACCCACGAGACGTGTCCACGGACCTCTAAAGAGTAACAAAATCATATGACGGGACGGGGCCCCGTCGTACCCACGAATAAATATATACATATGCAACGGAAAAGTATATATACCAAAATATCGGCCGGACGAAGGGCAATCCCGAAACGGAATGGGTGTCTAAGCGGGTGGATCACCAAGTCGAGCGTACGCACCGCGGGCGTGAATGCGACCCCGAACGGCGGGGTCGATGCGGAATATGTATTGAGTATGTAAAGCGAAAATACGGAATCACAATAAACGGAGAATACGAAAAAATAGACATGATATGCAAAATGTCAAAATGTGTAATTAAAATATAAGTCATGCATAAGCTCTTAGAACGATGGTCGCCACTTTGTCGATGGCGCCATACCACAACATCACGACCGTAAAGTTTCATATCTCCGTAACCCGACATATCCCGTAACACATCATAGCCAACCACACCATACACAGATAACACCAAATATAAACGTGAACCGGCTCGGCCCGCGAGAGTTTCGGGAAACCGTAACACGACATCACACCGAATATATCATAACGCGCACGAAATGTAACCGGCCGGGATGGATGGAACGAGGAAATAACCATAAAGCACGAGCGGAGTCGTGAGCAATCACATACGTAAAATCATAGTCATCACTCATTAAGTAATTAAGAAACCCATATACGGGGTCAAAGTGGGAATAATAATGAGCTTTTCCCAAAATCCCAAGCAGTAGCACGGTGAGAAAAAGCCGCGGGCCCCACGGACGGTGCCGACCCCCATCCGAGCCCGACTACGAGGATTAGGGAGAGTTATGCCTTATGAACTTACATATTATGTTTTGGGGCGTTCCGAGCTCGTATGCAAAAGTTACGGACGTTTGAAGTTCGGACCCCTTTTTGTAGTCAAAATTCCTTTTAAGTCTTTCAAAGTTCCATCATTTGAAAATACAAGAAATCTTAGCTTGAATACATTAAGGAATAAGTTTTTAGAATCGAATAAAGTACACGTCTAAGCTCGGATTTTAAGAGTTGAATAACCCCGAGACTCGGGTCATAGCCTAATAGTACTAAGACATCTTAAAGAAAAGAAACTACGTTTACATACCTTAACCGCTCGCAAGCTAAGTCGAGCTTCAAGTCTCGGCACGCCTTGAGATCTACATAGCGCCAAATATATTAACATTAGTCATAAGCCTTTAGGCATCCAATTCCAAACGAACATTAAATTCTATAGAAATTTCGGCGCATTTGCCTGGAAATGCACCAACCCCGAGATTTCACTCGGCCATTTCAACAACAACCCAACAAACAATCAAACTACAACACCAATAATCAATTCACAATGCATTCCAACCTTAATATTCAATTCCCACACGTTCCAACACTAAACACATTTTGCTACATACTTAGAGACATTCCAATATATTCAACTATACTCATATAATCAAATTAACATTAAGGCTCATACGTTCAATTACTAATCCGAACCCATTTAAATCATATGCAAGAACACTTTAAGCAATTCACACAATTTTTCAAATAACCCAAACATTGTCCCGAACTTACCGAATTCCACTCCAAACTGAGAACCTTTACTCCCGCATTTCTTTCCTTCAAACTCCATAAATTATACTACCAAACCACGCATAAACAATGTCATTCTCTAATTATAAAATTTACATTACAAGCATAATGGCTTCCAAAACGGCCGTATCCTTCACAACATCAACGTGGATCATCCAAAGGTTCATTAACGATACAAAACTCACAACAACAACAACTAAAGCCTTAAGTAACATTTGCTCATCCTTGGCTCAAACATGGCCTATATTCGGCCACCTTCAAACACACACACACACACATATGATTTACACTCATTCAACATACTACAACAATAAGGAAACATGCTACATACAATTCAAGCTATCAATCCTACACACATGGCACTTGCACGCCATAAGCCATGCATAGCCCATGCCCACGGTTCAACTCAATCCATAAGTTTTCATGAATTCCATTCATATTAGCATACTACAACATGCCCACACCATTCACAACACATAAAAAGAGTTAGTTCTTACCTTTTCTTCTTCACTTCACACGTCCACTAAAGCTTCCAAGAGTGAAAACGGATGCTCCAATGATTCAAATAACGACTCCACGTTAATAAGCGCCCTTGAATTGGTTGTTTTGCTAGAAGAATCAAATTTTTCTATGGCTAATTCTTGGTCTTGACTTTGCACCTCTATGGTAGAACCTCCACTTTTCTCTTCTCCTTGTTTTCTTGATTTTTCTAGAAAATGAAATGAGGAGCAAGATGACTTAGTCATCTTTTAATTGTCCATATAGAATTAATTCATGTGGCCATGGCCCCACAAGTAATTGGCCGGCCACTTTGGCTTTTAATTAACATGATTTGCAAGTTGTCTTAATTCCTTTTTGGCCCAAATATTTCCTTAATGCTTTCATGCCAACAAATTCATATACCACTTATTTAAAACAAAGTCATGATTAAAAATCCCGACTTCTTGTCCTTTAATAGTCTTATACCCTAACTTGTCATATTACACTTGGATTATTCCGTTGTTAAAAATACGGGATATAACAATTATATCAGCTGATGATAGTTAAAGCAGGGGACGGCTATTAGCAGCTCAGAGACGACAGAAATCATATGACGACAATCGACGTTGACACTTAAAATTTCGTATTGGCGAGTGAGCTGGAGACATCACCCATGAAAGGTGTAATGAGACTCGACAAGAGAAGAAGTTTTAACTAGGATGTGATATCGAACCTTATTACATTGTTCGTAAGGTAAGAAGGTTGCGCACCGTAAAAGACATAGCTTTCGTTAAGGTGGTGGCGGAACAAGAACAGTGAGGAAATGACACGGAAAGGCAAGAAAGATGAAGAAGAATATCCTTATATTTCAGTGTCGACAGGTAATTTTAAATTCCTTAATTGGGTTATGTTGATTGATGAATGAATTGTATGTGATAGCTATGAAAGAAACTCCCCCGAAATGCTTATAAGACCCCGTAGGACTAGTTTAACATTCGAGGACGAATGTTCTAAAGGGGGGAGGATGTTATATCCCGTATTTTGTACATTGGGACAATCCGAGTTAACCATGATAAGTTAAGGACAAGACTATTCCGGGATACGAAGTAGAGACTTTTAACCACGATTTTGTTTCAAGATATAAGTTGCTTATGATTTTGTTGGCATGGAATATTAAGGAAAATTTGGGGTTAAAAGTTAATTTTGGAAAGTTGAAAATTCTTGAAATTAAAGGGCCAAGTGGCCGGCCAATGTGGTGTGGGCCATAGGCCACATGGATGCATAATATATGTAGCCAAAAGATGACTAATAAATCATATTCTTCATCTTTCACATTAGAAAATTGTAGAACCTTGGAGAACAAAGAAGAAGGCCATTCGGCCATAGCTTTGCAAAAATTGAAGTCCAAAAATCCTCTTCAAAAAATATTTTCCCAGCAATTCAACCAAAGGGGTCCTCTTTAACTGAGATACTTTTGGGCAACAAACCATTCGTTTTATCAATCGCAAACCCAGCAAGTTTGGGGTTAAAAAGAAAAGGTAAGGTTTAATCCTTTTTTTTAAAGTTATGGATGGTTGTACATGTTGTTTGGGTAGATGAAAATCATGAAACTTGTGTGTGGGGGGCCAAAAGGGCCCCCTTTTGAGGAATAATTTAAATTTTTTGTGTATTTTTTTTGTTTTGATGGGGTTTTTGATGATAATGGTTTAAGGTTAAATTGATGTTGTAATTGTTCGGTTTTGGGAGTTAACATTTTAATGTAGATTTTATATTTATAGAATAAATTGTAAAATGTGGGTTTTTGTGTAATTCATGAATTGGGGGGGAAAAAGTGTTGTTTTGTTTTTGGGTTTGGGGGGGGTTTTGGGGGACATTGTATTTTGGTTGGGGGTTTTGAATATTGTGCAATTGTTTGAATCTTGTTTGAATGGTTT
>NW_026722792.1:0-7327 GCF_029784015.1 Lycium ferocissimum | reverse complement strand
TCACTAAAAAAGGCCTAAGATCAGAAAGTCGATAATTTTTTCATGTTTCGAATCGCCTCGAAGAGCGCAATCACCTTACCATGTTGCATCAACACACGTACCAGCCTAATGTACGGGCATCACAAGACACAACATAACCTTCCGATCCTCCTCGGAAGTGTCGACCGGGCAAAAGTTAATCTATCCTTCAGCCTCTTGGAAACTACATTCACAAGATCCGTCTATCGAAACTTAGTTGATTTCTAGGTCAGCTTCATGAGTGGTGCAGAAATAGAAGAAAATCCTTCTACAAATCTTCTGTAATAGTCTGCTAAGCCCAGAAAACTACGAACCTCCGAAGGTGTTGTGGGCCATGGCCAAGTCTTCACCGCCTCAATCTTTTAGGTATCTGCCCGAATACTATCGGCTGAAATAATATGCCCCAAAAAGGTCACTGAGTTCAACCAAAAATTCACACTTAGAAAATTTGGCAAATAACTCTCGAGTTTAAAGAACTCCAAGAACGGTACGCAAATGATCCGCATGTTCTGCCCCGGACCTAGAATATACCAGGATATCGTCAATAAACACAATCACAAATAAATCTAAGAAGGGCCTGAACACATTGTTCATCAAATCCATAAATACCGCCGGTGCATTAGTTAGCCCGAATGACATTACCTGGAACTCAAAATGTTATATCCCGTATTTCGTACGTCGATAATCCGAGTCAACTCGGTAAGTTAAGGACAAGACTACTCCGAACGCGAAGTCGAGATTTTAACTACAAGTGTGTTTTATGACATTTAGTTGTTCATGATATCATGGGCATGGAATATCGAGAGCCGGGGGTTAAAGGTTATTTTTAGAAAGTATTTAGTTCATGAAAAAGGAAAAAAAAAATAAAAAATAAGGGCCATGTGGCCGGCCACCTTATGTGAGCCATGGCCACATGGTTGGCTAATATGTGGAATAAAAATATGACTAAGTCATCTTATTTTATCATCCTCACCCTTAAGAATTTTCAAGAAACTCGAGAAGGAGAAAGGCCAAGCTATATTCTGCCATAACCATGGAAATTTGAAGTCCAAAAATTGATCACAAAAAAATAGTTTCTTCTAGTTTCTCTACTAATTGGAAGGCCTCTACAACGTGGAGTAGTTATTGGAACAAACAAAACGCTCTATCTTGCAAAGTGACATCCTAGCCGAGTGGAAGAAGTGGGTGAAGAAGGTGGCGGTTTAATCTTTCTCTTTTATATGTTATGAATGGTTTGTGGATGTGGTAGTATGTAGAAATGAATGAAATTCATGAAAATATGGATGTTAAGTTGAGTCGAATGTGAGGTTTTGGCCGCGCGTTGTGGTAGAAATGGTGAGTTAATTGTATTTAGCATGTTTGAAAGTGTTGTTGTAGAGGGTGGAAATGCGATGGAAATCATGGAAATGTGTGTGAAGGTGTTGGCCGAAAATGGGTCATGTTTGTGTGTTAGGGAATGACGGCGTAATGCTACTTAGTGTTTTAGTTGTTGTCGTCAGAATCTCTATGTTGATAATGAGATTTTAATGATTCAAGTCAGTTGTAATTTGTGGGTCGGGGTGTAGAAGTTCATGTGATTCTTATGTAGATTCTATATTTATGGTAATGACATTGTTAACATACAGATTGTTGATGTAGTTTATGAGTTTTGGAAGAAGGAAATATGTTAGTGTTGTTCTCGGGTTTGGGGAGGATTTCGGGTGAATTGGAGTGTTGGTTGGATTGTTGGAAATATTGTGTGAATTGTTTAAAGTGTTCTTGAATATTGTTTGAATGGTTTCGGATTAGTAATTGAACGTATGACTATGAATATTGGTTTGATGGTGAATGGTTGAATTGAATATAATGACTATTTTTGAATTACGTAGTCAAGGGTTGTTAATGTTAGAATACGTTTAGAATTGATTATTGATGTTGCTAGTATATTGTTGGTATGGTTGTCATGAATTTGGCCGAGTCAATTCTCGTGTGCCGCATTAAGGGGAAATGCTGCCCAATTTTCTGTAGAATTTGGTATTCGTTTGGAATCGGGTTCCTAAATGCCTTTAGCTAACGTTTGGTATTTAATGGCATATTGTAGATCTTGGGAAGTTCGCGACGTAAGATTGGATTAGCTTCGAGAACAGACAAGGTATGTAAAGTTTATCTTTCCTTTCTTTTTGGCATGCCTTAGATCCAAGTAGGCTATGAAACGCATTCCGAGGTGACTTATTTTCGCGATCCGAGCACGTTTACGATTCTTAACCATTCTCGATATTCAAATGTTTGATGTAGACGAGCTATGGTTCTTATGTCCTTTGTAATGATTGGATTCTAAATATTGCATAAGGAGATTTTGTGCGTAAAGGATTGCCTAAAAATGTTCCGTAACTACGAACGACCGTAACTTTCGGCAGACGAGCTCGGATCGCTTCAAACGTTCGTGAGGTTCCAACGAAAGTGATAACCCTAACTTTCATAAGCGGGCTTGGATTGGTTTAGTACTCGTCCGTGGGCCCCGAGACCTTTCTATGTTCGGTTATAACGGTTTCTTTGAAAGAATTTAATACGATTATCGTTTTAACCCTCGAGGGTCTATCACCTAATTATCTACCGAGTCTGTAATGACGATTGTGATCTTGATTTCCATAATCTACTTCATATGGTTTGGATATGTGCCTATGACATCCAAGTCCTAATTGATATGATCCCGAGCGACATTCGGATGAAACGTGGTTTGATTATTGTTTGGCCTTTAAATGAAAGTTCGTTTGATCATTCGGTCGATTCGATAATGATGGTCTGTATGCATATGGTTTCTCACTACTCCGCCGTGCACGCCATGGTTAAATCATTCACCGAGTCCTTGGTCGGCATGTATTCGCGTACGTACTTTCATTATTCACCGAGTCCCTCACTAGAGGGCCAGTGTACTCGTATGTATATATATACGATTATCTACCGAGTCCCGAAAGGGCCGGGTACGTTATCCACCGAGTCCCGAAAGGGCCGGGTACGTTATTCATCGAGTCCCTCACTAGAGGGCCGGGTACGGTATGCATATGACTACTTCACCGAGTCCCTCACTAGAGGGCCGGGTACGGTATATATGTATATATATATATGGTTACATGATGGCTATGCATGATGATTATATGATTTCACACACCGAGTCCCTCACTAGAGGGCCGGGTACGGTATGTATATATAATGATATTATGATATGACAATGACACGCATGATATATGATTTGAAGGCAAGTCCTTGATTTTCTGTTTACTATACTTGTTCGTACACTCCCGCCCGTTATGATCCGTTTATTTTATTCCACGTTTACACGCTTTCGCACATATTTGTAATCGACTCTTTCTTCGGGGTCGCGTTTCATGCCCGCAGGTACAGACGATCACTTCGGTGCGCCGCCAGTTTAGGACATCCATTCTGCTGTTTGGAGTGCTCCCTTGTTCAGGAGCCCATATTTGGTACAGACTTTTCTGTTATATATGTATATGTCCATTCAGGGGTACGACGGGGCCCTGTCCCGTCATATGATTCTGTTATCACTCTTAGAGGTCTGTAGACATGTCCGTGGGTTGTGGGTAGTATAGTCGGCCGCGTTTGCGTTCGTACATTCCTCGGTTATTTGTATGATATGTATATACGTATATGCTTCACCGTGCATTTCGATGTATAAATTCTTAGTATGGGTTAAGTAAGCGAGTTGATTATGGTTGGTAGAAGGTACGAGTGCCCAGCTCGGGCACTAGTCACAGCCTACGGGATTGGGTCGTGACACAAAATGACCGTATCTGGTTTTGAAGGATGTCTTAGGAATATCGTTCTCCCTAACTCGCACTTGATGATACCCGGATCTCAAATCTATCTTTGAAAACCATTCGCAAGGAGCTATCTTTCTTTCGCACAAACAACACGGGTGCTCCCCATGGGGAAGAACTAGGCCTAATAAAACCTTTTTCAAGCAAGTCCTTCAATTGATCCTTCAACTCTTCAATCTCGCGGGAGCTATCCTATATGGAGGAATAGATATGGGCTTGGTATCCGTAGCACATCTATAGCGAAATCAATCTCCCGCTCCGGAGGGAGGCTCCGGAAGCTCTTCCGGGAATACATCCGGAAACTCATTCACCACTGGGACAGAGTGAAGAGTTGGCGATTCAGCTTCTACATCATGAACCCGAACTAGATGGTGAATACAATCTTTTGCGATTATTTTTCTTGCCTTGAGATAGGAAATAAACCTACCTCTCGGAGATGCCGTATTTTCCTTCCATTCTAAAACTGATTGTCCCGGAAACTGGAAGCGAACCATTTTCATTCTACAATCAACATTGGTATAGCAAGAAGCCAACCAATCCATGCCTATGATAACATCAAAGTCCACCATTTTTAACTCATGTAAATCAACCATAGTACAATGGTCACGTATCACAACTACACAATTTCTATATACTCGGATAGCTATTACCGGTTCACCAACGGGTGTAGATACCTCAAAAGGTTTGATTGATTCCGGTTCTATCAAAGGATATAAATCATGAGAAAATACCGATAATATACCTGTGACGACATCGGGGGAAGACTCAAGATCTTGGTGTCCAGCCAAAGCATAAATACAATGCTGAGGACCACTAGAACTAGAGCTCTCCTCTACATCTACCATGGCCGACCAAAGGTACGTGAACCTTTCCCCATAGGGCGTATCGATGACAAGACTCCGCCGGCCGATCCTCGAAGGCCGGACTCTACCCTCTACCACCAACCGAGGGGCAATCACGCATGATATGGCCTGGCCGATCGCATGTATAGAAAACCTCTGAACCTAGTCGACACTGGCACTAATATAACTTCCCACACTGGGAACACTGTGGCACGGGTGGCCTAGCCTAACCCGAATCACCCCTGAACTGAGAACCAGAAGCCCTGAAACTCTGACTCGGCCCGAAATAAGTAGATCTATCAAATCTATGGCCTGTAAACCGTGGAGGCGCACTAGTCATAGAATGACCTAAATGCCTAGAAAACTGCAGTTTTGGCCCGCCTCTAAACTCACTTGTTGGACCCGAAGATCTAGCCCTCTTGTTATACCCTCTATCATGCTCACTCTCACTTCTTTGCTGTTGTTGGCTTTCTTCCAAATTCTGGGCATGGGCTTGAATGCCTGAAATATCTATGTTGTCCTGAAGGGACGCAGTCAAGCACCTATCTATCAAATGTGGCCCTAGGTCTCTTACAAATCGGTGCACGCGATAACCCATATCTGTTACCATAGCCGGAGCATACCTAGCCAAAGGTTTGAAGCGGATACTATACTCTAAAGCACTCATACTTCCTTGCCTAAGATTTAAGAACTTATCTCCAAGACTAGCCGCCGAACCTCCGGAGGCAAGTAATGTCGACGAAGGCATCCACGACTCTGCCACGGGGAGGTACATTGACTCCCCGTAAAGCCATCCAAACTGTGTACCAACGAACCGCGACATCTCTCAATCTATAGGATGCTAACTCCACCGATTCAATGTCCGAAGCATGCATTAACCGAAGTGTCCTTAACATCCCATTAATAAAATTCTGGGGGTCCTCATCCGACTTCGACCCGAAGAATTTCAGAGGGTTCAAGCTAATAAAATCACGGGCCCTTACACTAACAGCCCTATCACCTTGCCCTATACCTTGTCGCTGAGTCTGGGCGACAACCAACTGAGTAAGTAAATGAACGGCCTCTTTTACATCTTAGCCCGATGTGTTAGAACTCGTATTTTTGTACATTGGAACAATCCGAATTTATTATGATAAGTTAAGGACAAAACTATTTCGGGATACAAAGTCGGGATTTTTTTACCTTTGATATTTTTTTTAAGACATAAGTCGTTCATGAATTTGTTGGTATGGAATAATTAGGAGAATTTGGGACCAAAAGTGATAAAATTGGAAGTTGAAAAAGTCATCCAATTCCATGTTGTGGCCGTGTGATGTGGGGTTGGCCCACACAATTTTGTGTCATCTTTTGATTGGAACAACACATTAACGTGGGCCAAGGGAATTGTACACTATAAAGTGGTAAAAGATGACCATTGTTCATTTAGTCATTACAACACTTAGAAAAAAATTGAATGCCGAGAACACCACCATTGAAGGCTCTCGGCCAAGATTAAGAAAACCAACCCTCATTTCTAGCCTTCCCAAAAATATTTTGTTGATGCTAACCCACTATATCAAGTCCCTAAGTAGCTGGAGGTGTCATCGAGCGATCAATCCATTAATTTTCATCCTTGAAAACCCTAGGCTATTGGAAAGTTGAAGAAGAAAGGTAAGAATTTATTATGGTTATGTATCGCTAAGGTTGTATGCTTGTTGTAGTATGTTAAAGAGGAAAATTATGAACTAAGGCATGTTGAAGTGAGCGTGCTGTGTTTTAGCCGTGAAGCACAAGGTACAGTGTCATATGATATCAAGCTATGAATTGAAGCTTAGTTAGCATTATTATGATCATTGTACGGTGAAGAACGATGGAGAATTATCCATATATGTATATTTGTAGTGTTGGTCGAAATGGGTTATATTATATGACAATGAACGAATTGATATCGCTTAATGTTTTAGTCGTCGTCGTTATGAATTCTATGTTGGAAATGAATGTTTAATGGCTCAAATTGATGTTGTGATTGCTGCGGACTGATTTGGAGATTTTTGTACATTTAACGTAATTTGTGTATTGATGATAATAAAGATTGTTAGAATAATGTGAATCGTGGATACAAATCATGATTTGAAATGAGGAATGGGTTAAGCGAGGTTCTCGGTTTTTGGGGCCGAATTCGGGCCGAATTTGGAGAAAAATTTGATTGTTGGAAATGTCGTACTAATCGCTAATGCCTTTAAATGTTGTCAAAGCATGGTTCTAAGACAAGAGAATGTATAAGCGTCGATGTTGGCTTGAAGGTAAGTCGTCGTAATCGAATTTATGAAAGTTGTTGATTCATGGAAAAGAGAGCTATTATTGTTGTATTCGCCTTCCGGATTAGTTTTTAATGTTGCTAGGTTTGTTGTTGTTGTCTTGCTGATTGATACGGTTTCAGTTAAATTCTTCGGTGGCCTATATTACAGCCGCCAAATTTCTCGTAGAATTAAGGGCAAATTTAAAATTTAAGGCCAAAAAGTCATTAGCTAATGTTTGGCATTTTATGGCTTGTTTGTAGACATTGGGCAGCCCGAATCGTAGGTTGGATTTAGCTTGAGTTCGGATTATATTGGAGAGCGTTTGAGGTATGTAAAGCAACCTTTCTTTTTGGCATGCCTTAGTTAAAACTAT
>NW_026722791.1:0-15818 GCF_029784015.1 Lycium ferocissimum | reverse complement strand
GCTGTAGACTTGCCCTTCTGGGCAACTGTGGCCTTCCTCGGAGGCATCGCTGAAAACAGAACATTTAGTCAGAAGGAGTCATCCTGATAACACAGCTCTATCGCACGATCTAAGATCAGAAGAAAAGACAACACCCTAAATGCCCTGTAGCTTCCTGTTTATAGATGTGGTGCACAACACACCGATAAACAAGACTCTACTAGACACGATCTGTGGACACTCCGAGGACAAACCGCTCTGATACCACTTCTGTTACGACCCAACCCCGTAGGCCGTGACTAGTGCCCGATCCGGCACCCAAACACACCTATCAAACGCTATCACAAGGTATATCAAACGCATCCAAGTATATAACAGAAGCCGACTAGGCTGAGTTCCAAATATATAAAATTTCCAGAAAAATTTCGGTAGAGTTTCCTTTGTTTTATGGACTATCCAAAATAACCTACTGGCGTTACGTAAAATACCAACAAAGGCCACACAGGGGCCAACAAAGCAACATATATACATATATGCGGGCCGACAAAGGTCGCACGCGCGAATGGAATTGCCCAAACACAACATATACAAATACAACTGTACGGAAGTAGGCACAACCCATAAAACATGTCCACAGACCTCTAAACAGACAAACGGAATCATATGACGGGACAGAGCCCCGCCGTACCCATGAACAAATATATACAATGCAACGAGACGAATATATACCAAAAATATAAGCTCCGAATGAGAGGAGCACTCCAAATAGCGAAGAGGGTGTCCTAAACGGTGGATCACCAAACCGTGCGTACGTACCGCAGCATGAAACGCGGCCCCCCCGAAGAAAGGGGGGTCAGTACGAAATATGTACTGAGTATGCAAAGCAGAAAATGTAATACATAAATCTGGGTCACAATCGAAATAGGGATACAGAAAGTAAATGCATTTCCAAAATATCAAAATGTTACTTCAAAATATGAATCATGCATAGGGCACAGGAAATATGGTCGCCCGCCTGTCGATGGCGCCATAACACAAGATAACACCGTAAAGTTTCAAATCTCCGAATCTCCATCACATATCATACACAAGATATCGCCATACACGATCACACCAAATATAAGTGGAACCCGGCCCTCGAGCGAGGAACTCGGTGAACCATGAACACAAGATAACACCGGAATACATCATAATGCGCACGACAACGTAACCGGCCCGGAACCGGCGAACGATATCATAGTAGGCACGAGCGGAGTAGTGAGTAATCATATACATAAAATCATTATCATAAATCCAAAATATAAGTAAAATAGTCATATTCGAAATCGGAATAATAATTATTACTTTTTGTTTCAAAAGTTATCGAATTCACATAAAAGGGCGTCGCGGGACCCACGGACGAGTATAGACCCGAACTGAGCCCGCCTATGAAAAACATACTCATTCTATATCATACAAGCTCCTACGAAAATTTCAAAGCAATCCGAGCTTTTCTGAGAAAGTTATGGGCGTTTGAACTTTTGGAATCGCTAAAGAATAAGCTTTAAAACCAAAAATCAGCTTTCATGAAATCTTTACAAATTATGAATTCCAAGGATATAAGGATCAATGTTATGGCATATGAGCACAAGAATACCAAGGAAACAAATACGAATCATAGACAAGCTCGGATTTGCGAGAATAGAGTTTCCTAGAGGCTCGTATCATAGCCTATTTTAACTAAGGCATGCCAAAAGAAAATGTTACTTTACATACCTCAAACGCTCTCCAAAATGATCCAACTCAAGCTAAATCCCACCTATGATTCGGGTTTCCCATGATCTATAAACAAGCCATAAAATGCCAAACATTAGCTAAAGACTTTTGGGCATTAAATTCCAATTTCGCCCTTAATTCTACGAAATTTGGGCGATTTCCCCCGTAAATAGGCTACCCCGAGAATTCAACTCGGCCAAAACAATCAACAACAACAACAATAACCAACCTAGCAACATTAATAATCAATCCGAAAGGCAAAACAACAATAATAGCTCTCTTTCCATCATTCAACAACTTTCATAAATTCACTTCGACGACTTGCATTCAAGCCAACGTCGATGCTTATACATTCACATACTAACCCGAACCCATACCAACCATATTTAAAGACATTCTAAGCAATTCATACAACATTTCCAACAATCCATAAATTTTCCCAAGCTACCGAAAACAGCCCTAAACCGAGACACCCCTTTTTTTTTGCTCGTCATTTCCAAACCATGATTTGTATCCACAATTTATTCTAACAATGCTATCTCATCCATATACCAATTACATTAAATATACAATAGCCTCCAAATCAGTCCGCAACATTTACAACATCAATTTGAGTCAATAAACATTCATTTCCAACATAAAATTCATA
Organism: Lycium ferocissimum; assembly: GCF_029784015.1. Classification (NCBI taxonomy): domain Eukaryota; kingdom Viridiplantae; phylum Streptophyta; class Magnoliopsida; order Solanales; family Solanaceae; genus Lycium; species Lycium ferocissimum. Next base: position 13,435 of record NW_026722791.1, on the reverse strand, counting down.
GCGACGACGATTAAAACATTAAGCGACGTTCATTCGTTCATTGTCATATAATGTGACCCATTTCGATCAACACTACATATATACATATATGGATGATTATCAATTGTTCTTCACCTTACAATGATCATAATAAACTAACTAAGCATTAATTCATCATTTCAATATCACATCACACACACACCACACGGCTCAAGCACCACAAACCCAACTCATCTCCAACATTCCATATTTCATGATTTTCCTCCATTATAACATACTACAACATGAATATAACCTTCATAACGCAAAAACAAGATCAAATCTTACCTTTTTCTCTTCAACTAATTCCAATAGGCTAGGGTTTCCAAAAGATGAAAAACAATGGATTGATCGCTCCAACGATGCTTCCACGCTACTTAGGGACCTCAAAATAATGGGTTTACATCAACGAAATAATTTTAGAAGGACAAGAAATGGGGATTGAATTTTCTTATGGCTGGCCGAGAGCCTCAACTTGAGGTTTTCAGCTTCTCTCTTTTTTTTTGCAAGTGATGAAATGAGCTAAAGATAACTAGTGGTCATCTTTTAATCCCCCCTTGAGTTGTACAAAATATTGGCTCACATTAATGAGTTGTCCCAATTAAAAGATGACACAAAAAATGTGTGGGGTCCCTCTCCCACTGTGCACGGCCAACCATGGAAAAAGTGGATGATTTTCACTTCCAATTTTATCACTTTTGGTCCCAAATTTTCCTAATTGTTCCGTACCAATAAATTCATGCACAACTTATATCTCAAAATAAAATCGAAGGTCAAGAATCCCGACTTTGTATCCCGAAATAGTTTTGTCCTTAACTTATCATAATTAATCCGGATTGTTCCAATGTACAAAAATACGGGTTCTAACAGGTTGGTTTGAATATTGTATGGATTACTTGGAATGTTCTTAAATCATGTGTGAATGGTTGCGGATTAGTAATCGAATATGTGAGCGTCGATATTGATTTGAATGTATGTAGTTAAATGGAAGGTAAATGAAATGTCGTCGAATTATGTGGATGAAGGTTGTTAATGTTAGAATGCGTTTGAAATTACTTATTGATGTTGTTGGAATGGTTGTTGGCATTGTTGTTGATGATATTGGCCGAGTTGAATTCTCGGGGATGTCCAATTTATAGGGGAAATGCTGTCGAAATTTCTGTAGAAAAAGTAATGGCTTGGAATTGGATTCTTCGATGTTTATGACTAATATTTGATATCCATTGACGTTGTGTAGACCTTGGAGAGTCGAGACTTGAGTTGGATTAGCTTAGGAAGCGGACAAGGTATGTAAAGCTTACCTTTCCTTCTTTCGGCATGTCTTAGATATGTCTAAGTTATGATGATGTTATGAGCTTCGGGGTTAATTCTATTCGCAAAATCCGAGCATGTTTACGATGATTATTTGTTTCTTGAGGTTGGCATCCTTAATATGGTTAAGTTATGATCCTTATGTATTTTGTGTGATTAAATTTCTAAGGTTTTCAAATGATATTTGTTTTCAAAAAGTTTGTTTTTCAAAAGAGTTTTGTTCCTAACGATTCGAACGAACGCCGTAACTTTCAAGAGGGCTCGGATGGCTTTGATATTTTCGCAAATGACTTCATGACGTATAAGGACTATGATTTCCATAGGCGGGCCCGGATTGGGTTGACGCTCGTCCTGGGCCCGCGAATTTTCTTTGTGTAATACTAACGACTTTTTGAAAAGAACATAATATGACTACTTTTCCGACCCCGAGTATGATTATATATTTATCGGTTGAGTCCGAAATAAGGATTTTTATGCATTGATTTTGATACGTGACTATGGTTTTCGAAGTTCGGTTTGATATGTTCCGGGTGATATTCGGAAGAAAATCGATTTGACTATTTTTTGTCTTACAAATGATGATTCGTTTTGATTAACCTATTAAGTCTTTGAAAATGTTTTAAATGTATTTGATTACTCATGATTACGCTCGTGCATTCTTTATATATTTTTCGCCAAGTCCCGGGCCGGTTATGTTATCGGGCGCACTATGCTAAACTCTGAAATATGATGTGTATTCTAAAGCATGTTGTGTATTTCGAAACATGATGTGATACGAAGTATGATATAATGTGATGGTCTGATTTACCGATGCGTATTCTGGAGTATGATGTGTCCGGTTCGCCGAGCCCCTTTTCGGTCGGGAACCGTGTGTATATTATGGTGCTATGATGTGTCCGGTACGCCGAGCCCCTTTCGGCCGGGTACTGTGTATATATGTTACGTTATATGTTATATGTATGGATTTTGGAATATGATCTGTTGGTATCAGGGCCGGTGGTGGGGCAAACCCAATGGTGGGGCAAACCCAATGATGAGGCAAAATTCCACATCGGTTTTAAATCCCACATTGTTTAGGTAAAATTTCACATTGGTTTAGGCCAATCCCACATTGGTTTAGGCCAATCCCACATTGGTTTATGCCAATCCCACATTGGTTTAGGCCAATCCCACATCGGTTAATGGCATCTCATATGACCGGTCATGATGTTATGATGTGCTACGGTATGTTTATGGTTATGGTATTATTTATGGATCGGGCAGTACGTTCCTCGGCATTCGGTTAACGTCAGCTCATATGATATGTTTGATTTTTCGTATATACGAGACGAAATATTTTTCAAAAGAAAGCAAGCATTTTGACATTTTGATTATCCTATTTGTCTTCGAACCCCTTATGTATGATTTGTATGTCGGATGTAAGTACTTTGGTATTCGGGTTATTATGCTCGCTTTCGTACATGTTACTTCGGTTATGATTTCGTTTTACGTATTTTCGCTTTGTATACTCGGTACATATTTCGTCTTGACCCCCTTTTCTTCGGGGCTTGCGTTTCATGCCGCGCGGTACCCACGGATGAGTAGGTGATGTTAGCGAAGATGTTCCGAGTTCGGATTGGCGAGCTCCATTTCCTCGGAGTCTTGTCGGTGTCGAAGTGCTTTTGTATGGTATCCGAGGTTATGTTAGAGAGACTTCATGTATGTAATATGTCGGGTGTCGTATGTGTGATATGTCGGTTTGTTTTGTGAGCGGCTATGTAAGCCGATGTGTTATTATGCATTATGACTTTGGATTTTGTTTGTGTAAAAGATGAAAGGCATGTATGTAAGCCGATATTTTCATTACGTACTCATATGTTACCCGGATGATCGTTGTATGACTCTCGGCCCTAGGTATTTTATTTGATTTGAAAAAATTGACGAAAAGTATGATGTTCTTTGAAAATTTTCCTTCTGCATTTTGACACGTTTTGCGAGCCTACGGGCATTTATAATTTTGTGTATTACGAATCGTGCCATAGAGCCAAGTCATAACAGTTCGCTGCGAACTTTTGATTTCGCCCTGAGGTAAGGGTCGGTGTCCATCATGCACGCGATCGGAAATATGAAAAATGGTGTGACAAATTGGTATCGATTGAAATACAAGTTGAAGACTTAAGGGGTTGTAAACGCGAAAGGGTCGTGTCCGTTTGAGTAGGGTCTTGTTTATGGTGTGTTGCGCGGGAGCCTTGTGTAAACGATATGATATGGGTATATATGTATTTTGGTTACTCTTCTTTATTTCACATCTTAGATCGTGCCATAGAGGAGCCAAGTCATAGGAAATAAAAAAGAGAATGATGTCCTTTGTGATATGACTTGAAAGGTCTTTGATTTTAAGACAAGAGTAAGAATGGCATCGTGATATATATGAATGTATTGATAAGACGATATTAGATATTATAAAGACGATTAGAAAGCAAAGGGTTAAAAGGTTATGTTATGTCGGGTAAGATATAATGTGAATACAATGAGGGTTGTCATGAAAATGTAATCCTAGATGAGAAAGTGGCCAAGGTTATGATGCGATACGTAGCTAAAATACAAAGGCAAGTGTGAAAAGGAAAAACAAGCTATGGAACGAATAAGGAAGATAAAGAAATGACACGAGATGATGTGTCTAGAATGCCACAAGTTGAGTAAAGGGAATTACAAGAAGGAAAAGTTTAAATCGAGATCCTTAAGACCCCATACGACTAGTTGAACATTCGAGGACGAATGTTCTAAAGGGAAAGGATGTTATGCCCGTTCTTTGTATGTTGGAATATTCTAAGTTAATTGCGACAAGTTAAGGACAAGGTTGTAAATTTTTTTCGATTTTGTTAAAAGTGCATAAGTTGCATATTCATCTTTTTATTGGTATGGAATGTTAAGGGTAAAATTGGAATAAGGAAAATTTGGGGTTAAAAGTGAATTATGGAAAGTTGAGCATTTCATGAAAATTTAGGGCTAGAAGTGAAATTTTGAAAACTTGTTAATTCATGAAAATGGCCATATATGGCCATGTGTGGGGTGTGGGCCATAGGGCCACATGTGTAAATTTTATATGGGCATAAAAGATGACAACTAAGTCATCTTTATCATCTTTCACCCCTTAGAAGAGTTGAGAACCGTGGAGAAAAAAACCCCAAGGCCATTCGGCCATGAAAAAAAAATGGAAGACCAAAAAAAATATTCACCAAAAAATTATTTTTCCTAGCATTCCTACCAATTGAAAGGTCCTTAGTAACATGGGATGATTGTTGAAGCAAGTAGAGTGCTTGTTCTTGAAGTTTTCATCCCAGCCGTATGGAGAAAAGGGATGGAAAGAGGTAAGGTTTAATCTTTTCTTTTATATGTTAAAAATGGTTTGTGGATGTTGTAATAGGTAGAAATGAATGAAAATCATGAAAATATGGATGTTGGGATGAAACCGTGCATGTGTGGGTGTTGGCCGTGTGTGTGTGTGATGTGTAGGAATAATGAATTAAGTGTATTTAGCATGTTTGTGTGTGGTTGTAATGTGTGAAAATGGATGAAAATCATGAAAGTTGTGGGTTAGTTGTGGTGGCCGAATATGGGTTGTGTTGTTGGCAAGGAATGAACAAATTTTAATTAGTGTAATTTGATTGTTGTGTTGTGGATTATGTGATGAAAATGGAAGAATTGGATGATACAAGTTGAAGTTGGGATCGTTTGTATGCTAATGTAGAAGTTAGCATATTGATAATATAGTTTCTTATATTTGCATGAATGAGGTTGAAAAATGTGGTTGTTGATGTATTTGATGAAATTAAAAGAAAGAAATGTATTGTTGTTATTCTTATGACATTTGAAAAGTTTCGAGTGGAGTGGCCTATTGGTTGGGTTGGTTTGAATATTGTATGGATCACTTGGAATGTTCTTAAATCGTGTGTGAATGGTTGCGGATTAGTAATCGAATATGTGAGCGTCGATATTGATTTGAATGTATGTAGTTAAATGGAAGGTAAATGAAATGTCGTCGAATTATGTGGATGAAGGTTGTTAATGTTAGAATGCGTTTGAAATTACTTATTGATATTGTTGGAATGGTTGTTGGTATTGTTGTTGATGATATTGGCCGAGTTGAATTCTCGGGGATGTCCAATTTATAGGGGAAATGCTGTCGAAATTTCTATAGAAAAAGTAATGGCTTGGAATTGGATTCTTCGATGTTTATGACTAATATTCGATATCCATTGACGTTGTGTAGACCTTGGAGAGTCGAGACTTGAGTTGGATTAGCGTAGGAAGCGGACGAGGTATGTAAAGCTTGCCTTTCCTTCTTTCGGCATGTCTTAGATATGTCTAAGTTATGATATGTTATGAGCTTCGGGTTAATTCTATTCCTAAAGTCCGAGCATGTTTACGATGATTATTTGCTTCTTTATGTTGGCATCCTTAATATGGTCGAATTATGATCCTTATGTCTTTGTGTGATTAAATTTCTAAGGTTTTCAAAAGAGATTTGTTTTCAAAAAGATTTGTTTTCAAAAGAGTTTTGTTCCTAAACTACGAACTACGAATGCCCGTAACTTTCAAGAGAGGGCTCGGATGGCTTTGATATGCTCGGAAATGATTCTATGACGTATAAGGACTATGATTTCCATAGGCGGGCCCGGATTGGGTTGACGCTCGTCCTTGGGCCCCGCGAATTTTCTTTGTGTAATACTAACGACTTTTTGAAAAGAACATAATATGACTACTTTTCCGACCCCCGAGTATGATTATATATTTATCGGTTGAGTCTGAAATAAGGATTTTTATGCACGTGATTTTGGTACGTGACTATGGTTTTCGAAGTTCGGTTTGATATGTTCCCGGGTGATATTCGGAAGAAAATCTGATTTGACTACTGTTTTGGCTTACAAATGATGATTCGTTTTGATTAACCTATTAAGTCTTTGAAAATATTTTAAACCGTATTTGGTTACTCATGATTCTCGCTTCGTGCATTCTGTTGCTATATTTTTCGCCAAGTCCCGGCCGGTTATGTTATCGGGCGCACTATGCTATATTCGAAATATGATGTGTATTCCGAAGCATGATGTGTATTTCGAAACATGATGTGATACGAAGTCCGATATAATGATGGTCCGATTTACCGATGCGTATTCCGGAGTATGATGTGTCGGTTCGCCGAGCCCTTTTCGGTCGGAACCGTGTGTATATTATGGTGCTATGATGTGTCCGGTATAGAACCCCTTTCGGCCGGGTGCCGTGTATATATGTTACGTTATATGTTATATGTATGGATTCGGAATATGATCCGTCGGTATCGGGGCCGGTGGTGGGCAAACCCAATGGTGGGGCAAACCCGAAGGTGGGGCAAACCCAATGATTTAGGCAAAATTCCACATTGGTTTAGGCCAATTCCACATTGGTTTAGGCCAATCCCACACTGGTTTAGGCCAATCCCACATCGGTTAATGGCATCTCATATGACCGGTCATGATGTTATGATGCGCTGATGTTATACCTCGCATTTTGCACATTTGAATATTCCGAGTTAATGGCGGGAAGTTAAGGACAAGGTTATAATTTTTTTTAGAATGTATAAGTTGCGTATTCATTCTTTTTATTGGTATGGAGAATTGAGGGTAAATTCGGAATAAGGAAAAATTGGAGGCTAAAAGTTGGGAAAGATAATTTCATGAAATGGCCAAAAGGCCAAGGTGGCCATGGGCCCCACTCACATGGTTGGCCAATTGCCTTGAGCCAAGAAATGGTACATGTGCTCATTTCATATTTGTGGAAGTTATATATATATATATTGGATGACCAAGTCAAGTTATTCATCTTTTATGATTAGAGAATAATCTAGAAAATTGGAGAAAATTTAAGGAAAAAAATATAGGGGCATGACCGGCCATGTGCCATGCCCATATATATATATATAAGTGATAAAAATACAAGGCAACTTTGTCACGCCCCAATTCCATGGGACGTGATGGGCACCCGACCCCACATCCGGAGCCGAGCGAACCTACGTACCCTATTGCGCACATAAATATTTTTTCAAACTTCTAAACCGAATAATCATGAAAGACATAGTGAAGCTTTCAAATTTTACAAAAATCCGTAATTATACAAAATTTAATACATAACGCAAATCAACATATCGGCCGATGGAGCCGCCGGACAGACCGACATATCATACCCACACGCCGCCCTCGCAAAGTCTCTAATACGTATCCGGCGTCCGTGCATAACGTAACAAACTCTGACTCGGCAGCACTCCGGGAAAATGAGGCTTGCCATCTCTGCTGGAACATCTCCTATAATCACATCAGCTCATCTGGGAGTACCTGCGCGGCATGAAACGCAGCCCCCGAAGACAGGGGGTCAGTACGGAATATGTACTGAGTACGTAAGGCATGCAACACAAATAAGCAAGACTGTAACTGAACAGACAGACCCATTAAATACTTATATATATATATATATCAGAGTACCAGACACATACCTTTCGAGACACAATTCATACATATCGTTTCATAAGCCGAAAGTATACGAACAATAAATAATCAATCGAATACCTAAATCGCAACTTGCGTTCCGCACCGCATGTCCGAAGAGGTGTGAAGATACGAGCATACGGTGATGTCATACGTCGGACGACACCGTAACGTATAGAACACTCGACATGCGATCATATATCGGACGGAATATCAAACGTACAGAATGTCCAGATGATATCATATAACGGACGAAATACAGAACATACAAACCGTACAGATACTGACATACATCGGACTGAGTACCGAACATACAGAAGGCTCAGAAGCTTACGTATGTCGGACAGAATACAGAATGCATATCAAAATCATAATTCTCATATGTGTATGACGTGTCCCAGCCCTCCGATGAGGGACTCGGTGAATAGGACCATGTATAGCAGAATCAGATATCATATATGCAATAACGTGTCCCTACCCCTTTATTAAGGGACTCGGTGGATAAAATCATGTATATCGAATCATAAGTACATAACGTGTCCCGGCCCTTATTAAGGGACTCGGTAGAGATGAAATCATGCATATCGGGATCATACATACATAACGTGTCCCGACCTACTGGGTCTCGGTGGATAATAATCATGTGCCATCCCGGCCACCATCCCCATAACATCACATCATAATTACATACGGATAACGTGTCCCGACCCGCAAGTACGAGGGACTCGGTGAATATATGCGAGAAGTGCGCACGAGAACATGTCCACGGCCCGGGACTCGGTGAATCGAATCGTATCGTAACGTACACGAGATCATAACATGCCCCGGCCCGGACTCGGTGAAGGATACATTGAGTCGCGCGCGCCGCAGTAGTGCGTAAACATATGCATATGAAATCGGACTCAATGGATACATACGCTTATTAACATCGAAGATTCGAACAAGTCTCGGGTTCTTCCGAGTTAGCATCGGAGCATTATAAGCATTTAACGTCCGAAACCTCTTGGATCGTTTAAGCGGTTCGGATCATACATGAAGAACATTAAGGCTTACGAGTATTCATATTAGGACACTCGAATCGGACGGCTCATGTCCAAATGCGTATAGCGGAGAATATTTATATCGGACGTTCATACCGGAATACCCATATCGGATTTATCATATCGGAATGTTTGTACAAAATACTTAGATCGAATTTCTCTGTCAAACATATATGTATATACCAGAATACTTATTCCAGAGTACTTGTATCAGAATAATTTATATCAGAATGCTTATGTCAGAGTGTTCTTATCAGATCATTCATATCGGAGTGTTCATATCAGGATAATCAAATCAGAGTACTCATATCTAAATTGCCGGATACCTATAGCAAACACAGAACCTTAGCCAACCATTTCCATTAATTATCGTACGGGGTTAAAGCAAGATGGTACTATACATTTAGGTCTCGGGGTTTGTGGCCCACATCGGATCAAGTCGGGTGTCTAACATAAAAACATGGCCATTATGTTTCATTGGTTCATCCTCGAAGATTCAAGGCATTCCGAAGCCATTTTTTTAAGAGTTACAAACATTTGAACATTTATTAGCAAGGCGTACTCATTAGTTCAATTTCACCGAATGAATAGTAACTAAATTCAAGTTCGAGTTGCTAGAATTAGAGTAACCCCGAGGCACCTAATCAAGCCTATTACATCTATGACATGCCAAAGAAGGAAGGGGTAAGCCTTACGTACCTTTTCGTCAGCTTACGGTACTCCAAACCCTCGTCCAAAGTTTGCAAAAATCTGCAAATGGTCATGTTGACCAATTACTATTCATGAGATTCACAATTTCCCGTCTTAGCCATTATTGTCCTATAAAAATTTGGGCAGCACCTCCCCTATAAATATGCCGCCCGAGAATTTAACTCGGCCAAAATAACAACAACTATACCAACAACAATACCAAGAACATCAATAATCACTACAAACCACAACATGACATGACTAGTTCACTTTCCGACATAATGCGACGGTTTTCCATTCCGACTTCACAATTTCAAATCCATATCAATATTTCCATACTCATTTACTCATCAAGATCATTTCAACATCACATAAAAGCATTACATATGGCTTTGCATATTATTTGCAAAATATACCAACTTTCCATCGAAACCATAACTTATCCAAAACTTCCATTTTTCAACAAACACATCCATAACATATTATCATCTTCCAACTCCATCAACGACAATCATAACTAACACCTAAACCATTCATCACCATAATTACTTCACTACTATGTTAGAACACACATACTTTCCTATAACACATATATGCAATTCCAATGCCAAACTTTAATCGTTAAACTTCCGTTATACTATAAAGATCACAACGACGCAACTAACATATTAAACAACATAATTCCATCATTATTCCACCACCACCTAACTCACGGCCAACATGGCAAATTTCAACTTCATCCAATTTTTTCCAACTTTCATTTCTAATACAAACTCACAATAGCCACAACTAAAATACAACATAAAATCCAACATAATTATACTACACATATTCGGCCATGCATGCATATCCAAATACCATGCAAACTTCCATATTTCTATGCATTCAACTCATTTGCATACACTACAACATAAACCAATCTTCATAACATAATAAAAAGAGATGAATCCTTACCTTTTTCTTCTACTTCTTTACTTCACCAAAGTTGCTCACTTGAAGAAATAAGAGCTTCTTCTTCCAAAACAATTGCACCACGTCGTTAAGGGGCCTTGAATTAGTAGGAATTCAACAAGAAAATAATTTTTGGAATCAAAATTTGGAGGGACAAAATTTGAGGACCATGGCCGAATGCCATGTGATTATTTCTCCTTCTTTTCTTTCTTTCTTTCTATTCTTGGCTTGTCTTGAATTAAAAGATGATCAAATATATATATATCATCTTTACATGCATGTGAGGACAACACGTGCCCCTCTCTAGATTTTTTCTTTCTTTTTTTCCTTTCATTTATTTTCTAGAATTTTCTTGAAACTCTTGGCAAAGATGACTTATTTTTGTCATCTTTTTCTTTTTTTTTTTTTTTTTGGTCACATGGCCAATATGGCCTTTTTATGGAATTTTCATGAAGCTTGGTTGAATTTACCATTTTGCCCCTTGACTTTTCTCAATATTACCATTTTGTCCCTAATCTCCCACATTATTTTCATTGGCCATTTTGCAAATTTCTCTTTCCGCCTTTAACCTCTCGCCATATTTCCATACTAATAATAATCACAAATAATTTTTCTAACGACTTGCACATTAAAATGATTTTTGAAAATCGTCTCGCCCTTAACTTTCCACGTCGACTTCGAAATATCCAAACGTACGAAGTACGGGCTATAACAAACTTACCATTTGAAACTTGAGAAAATTCAAGAAAGAAGGAGAAAAAAAGAAGAGAGAGGGGCGGCTATGGGGGCTGGCCGAACACAGCCCCTAAATTTTGATGATGAAAAATTCTTTTCTCCTTGTTTCTCTACTAATTGGAAGGCCCTCATCGACGTGGAGTAGTTGTTGGAACAAGAAAGTCACTCGTTGTTGCTATGACCACTTCTAGCCGAGAAGAGGGATTGAAGGGGAAAGGTAAGGATTCCATCTTCTTTCATGTGTTGTGGGTGATTGGTACATGTTGTGGTATGTGGAAATGAATGAAGTTCATGGAATTATGGTATATGATGTGTAGCCGTGTGTATATGATACTATATAAGAGTGAAGAATTAATTTACTTAGCATGTTTGGATTATGATACTACGGGTAGTTGAGCATGTTGTAATGTGAAGGAATGGATGAACTTCATGAATTCATGTATGTTGAAGCTTGGCCGTGTAGGGGCTGCCTTTGGTGGAACTTGATGAACTAATTTTATGTAGTGTGTTGTTTGTTGTTTGTTGTGGATTATGTGACGAAAATGAAGGTTTGATAACGCAAAATTGAAGTTGTAGTGTTTATGGTGATTTAGAACATAATGTGATTTCAAATGTAGTTTCTTGTATTTATGAAGATAATGTTGTTAACATGTGAATTGTTGGCATAGTTGATGAATTTAAAAGAAAGAAATGTATTGTTGATGTTCCTATGGCATTTGGAAGATTTCGGGTGGAATGGCCCATTGGTTGGGTTGTTTTGAATATTGTATGGATTGCTTGGAATGCTTGTAAATCGTGTTTGAATGGCCTCGGATTAACACTTGAACGTATGATCAATGATGTTGGTTGGAATGTACGTAGTTTATTTGAATATAAATGAAATGTTGTCGAATTGTGTAGAGAGAAATTATTAATGTTAGAATGTGTTTGAATCACCTATGGATATTGTTGGTATGGTTGTTGGTTTGGTTGTTGTTGATTTGGCCGAGTTGAATTCTCGGGGACGTTGAAGTTATAGGGGGGAGATCTTTATGAAATTTTTATAGACGAAGTGTTAATGTGGAATTGGGTTCTTAAGTGCTATGGCTAACGATTGTTACCTAATGACGTTATTGTAGATCGTGAAAGTCGAGACCCAAGTTTGGATTAATTTAGGAAGCGGCTAGGTATGTAAAGCTCACCTTTCTTTCTTTTGGCATGTCCTAGTTGGACGTAAGTTATGACACGTTTCTCGAGGTAACTCTATTCTTGCAATGTCAAGTATGTTTATGATTCTTATTCTTCTCGATATTCATATTCTTAATGTAACCAAGATATGGTCTTTATGTCATTAGTAAGATTTGGATTTCAAAAATTGCACATAAGTTGTGTTTCCAAAAGAGTGATGTTTTTAAATGACTTCGTAACTACGAATGTCCGTATCTTTCATAGGAAGGCTCGGATTGCTTCGATATGTTCGTATGTGATTCCATAATATGTAAGGTCCGTAACTTTCCGAAGCGGGCCCGAATTGATTCGATATATGACTATGATCTCTAAGATATTCTGAGATGCCCATGATATATGATATGTTTCCGAGTAATGTCCGGATTTTCAAGATGCTTTGATATGCTTACGTTATATGATTTGTATATATTCTGGAATATGATCAAGTGGTTTCAGAGCCGGTGGTGGGGCAAACCCAATGGTGGGGCAAACCTCAGCAGGCACGCTGAGTCCCAAAGTGGGGGGTGAGCGTAAGGCCGCCTTATGTCACGACCCAACTAGGAGCCGCGACGGTGCAGTCTTGTAGACTGAGCACCTCATGCATCTATCATTTTACCTCCCCATTCTTGAGTGGGCCGTATGCACTGTACTATTCTTTTTTTTTACTAACATTAACATTAGTAGCGAATTTATGAACATAGGCAAATAAACTTTGCTTGCGCATTACACAGCGTCGAGGACAATCAGAAATACAAAACATCTAACTGTACATATCTGTCTACGAGCCTGTAAACATAGTACACATATACATAGGAAGGGCCGAGTACTGCCGTGCTCGAATATATATATATATATACAAAATAGTACCAAAAGGCGAGGCTCGGAACAGGCGGAGCGTGCTGTCAATGCGCGATGGGCTCTACCAGGGTCAAGTCGTCCACTCGCGACTTGTGCGGCATGGAAGCGGCGTCCCACGAAGGGACGTCG
>NW_026722790.1:0-7152 GCF_029784015.1 Lycium ferocissimum | reverse complement strand
TTTTTCAGGTAAGAAAATGGCCCCAATTTAAATAGAGGAAGGGGGTGGGGGAAAACATCCAAAGGAATAAAAAAGACTGTTTCTTCCCCAAAAGGGAAAAAAGTAAAAGAAAATATTGCGTTTTTTCATTACTAAAAGAGATTACCTATGCAATATTTTGTTTTATAAAACCCCTGAGATAATTGCCCCCCTAACCTTTGCCTACGATGATGATCAGAGGACACCGATTCTATGAACGATAAGGGAATTAATAATTCTCATAGAAAATGAAGACCTCAGTGAGAGGGTTAACCTGGCAAATAATAAAAGGTATGCATTTGATGCATCATCATACGCTACAATTACTTATAAATGTCGAATGAATTATGAGCTTGTTCTTTCATCTTTTAGATCAATAATTTCAACATTTTTTAATTCTCGCTAATAGCAAAAAGTTTATAACTTTTCCAACATTATAAAAAGATTTTTTCTCTCCAAATGAATGGGAATAAGTACTTTTGAAGGAAAAGGATTATGTCCATCCCGAACAAAAAATTTCGCTAAATTTAATTATTGGGACTATGTCAAGGCTTTAATAAAGTCTTTTATATGAAAATCTAATAGGAAAACATTCATGGTTTATAAAAATATGAGCCAATGTTTATAAACAGGCATTTAAATTGTTTTGTCAATGGTGGATCCATTATGGTCCAACTATAAAGATTTTACCGTAACCCTTTAAAAGTTTATATATCACGGCATGAAGCTTCAAAAATCATAGATTTGGAGACTAATACCATTTTTCAATAATTGCTAATATGTATTTCTTCATTGAATCTCTCTATCCCATGGATCATGGTGTTGGTTCGTAGCTTTAAGAATACCCCACAAAATATTCTGTTTTTATACGAGATTTTTTATATAAAATTCTCGAAGAAGTTCATATAAAAATCTCGCCGATGGAACTATTCAAGGACGAGAGTTAATAAACCAGACGAGACTACAATAGGCGCTTATAGAGACTCAATTCATTCCACAGCAAATTCCATCCATTCCAAAGATATCACAGTTAGAGAATTCAAATAAAAAAGGTAATTATACCCCTGCATTTAAATAATCCACTTACATGGAAGAATTTAAAAAAGATTTAATGAAAATCTTAATATGGAAATTCTGATGCATCCATGGCATCAATGGTCATACTACGATAATAAAGATGATGATGCAAATGCGCAACATATTTTAGCAAAGTAATCAGTATTCAGACAATCAATACTTTTTCCAATTTCACTTACAATTTGTGTAGAAGAATCTTCCAAATTGTTCAATAAAAGATGAAAATCAATAAATGAACGGACAAGGTGGATCTCCGCCATAAGACCCGCTTATAAAGATATCTTTCATAAAGAAATATTTTATTTTTAGAATGATTGATATTACTTTTCCTTTATTACTTTTTCTTTTTCAAACTTTTTCGTAAGTTTTCTGAGATTTTAGGTGCAGGAATCTCTTTTTCTTTTTATCGCCAAAAACTGTCAGTTATTTTTATCTTTTCAATTTTAATGATTCCCGTATTTTGTACTGATCCATTATATAAGGATTTATTTAGTCATTTACGTATTATGTGTTTTAATTAATTCTCTCACTACTTGTAAAATATCTTAAATAAAAAGTTTGTCATATTATTTCCATCTTCATTGACTACAACCTTTGTATATTAGGTAATTTTCTTTTCTTTATTTTGATATAAATTTTAATTTACATATTCATGTTTAGCCTAAATGAAATGCTAAAATATTGTGTTTGAGCTATATCACGCTGATCACTACTGTGTATTATGGTAAAAATTTAATTAGCCAGGATTATGCCAAGGACGGCATCAACAAGAGAATAATCCAAAGGACTGCTCAAATTCAAGTGCGCGGTCCCCATGCTTTTGCCCGCTTAGCCGAGGTGGTGTCTAGGATATTTTTGGACTTGTTCAGTTGGACAACCCCATCGCAAAAAAAGTTATTAACCAAGTATATATACACACATACACACATATATACATATACATACATACATATACATACAAATATATTTATATATATATATATATATATATATATACTAGTGTCATTTGGCCCGTGCTAAGACCAGGCCCAAACTGACGTTAAAATTTTAATTTGTAGATATCTTTTAAATTTTTCTGCTTTTGCTGCTTTATTTTGTAACATCAATTTGATACTTCGAAAGACTTCTAAAATATTAAAAAGAAAAAAAAAATTTAAAAATTAAAGAAAAGTATTTTTCTTAGTTTATATATTAGATTTATAAAAAAAAAAAAAAATCAAACATTTGAAAGCTCTTCTCTTTTTCATTTTATTTAAATTTTTTGAGATTAAAGTCTCGGATGATCCAAATTGTGTTTTCATATGTTAAATTAATTTCATTTGTTTCTTTGAATTGAATCCATATTGACTAACTTATTTTTTATGAAAGATATTACAGTATTCAATGTATGTCAAATATATTTGATGCCAAATATTGTTGCATTATGAAATCAATAAAGTTAACATACAAATAAATATAAATAATTAAAAGCCTTGATATTACAAGAATTTTTTGTAAATTCTTTCAAATTAAATCACAAAAAAATATT
Source organism: Lycium ferocissimum (assembly GCF_029784015.1). Classification (NCBI taxonomy): domain Eukaryota; kingdom Viridiplantae; phylum Streptophyta; class Magnoliopsida; order Solanales; family Solanaceae; genus Lycium; species Lycium ferocissimum. Next base: position 4,529 of record NW_026722790.1, on the reverse strand, counting down.
AAAAAGTCAATAGAATTGATTGTTCTGACTTTAAGCTTTCTTTTACCTTCCAAAACATGCATGTTAAAAAATAATAATATTTTACCTTTTCTTAATTTAATAAACCATTTTATGAAATCTACATTTTAATAACTTTTTCATGTTAAACGTAACTATTTTATCCTAAACTATATAAAATAGTGATTATCCGATATTTTGTAAAATATTTTAATACATAAGAAAAAAGTAAAAAATATAATTTTTGCAATTGTCTAGTATTATTACCGTTTGAAAATCAAATTGTATTTCTTTAACTACATTATTTTTTCAAACATTTTCAGAATATATAAAAATAATATATATTTTATAGTTACTCTTTTAATATAGTAAATAAATTTTATTTTAATAGTGTGCGCACATAAAATTTATTAATTAACTAATCGTACTTTGGAATTCATTTTTTCGATTGAGACAAGAGGATTGTAATTTACATTTTGATAATATCTAGAAGTATTTAACAATGATATAAGTTATTTGTATTTATTTTCTTAATTTAAAACTTAATCCATACTTAAGTGAAATCCTTATAAATTACTTATGTTCGCCAGCATGTACGGCATAAGATTGTAGGAGAAAATTAAAAAGAAATTACTAAATGGACGAATGAAAAGTTAAAATAGCGATAAATGGTAAATAACATTAATAAATAATAAATAGTATTATAAGAATAATATTTTAGTTCAATAATTAAGCCTATAGTAAGATAGAATTGAATAACATGATAACTCTTTATGTGTCTATAATAAATTCTTAAGAAAAAACATAATTTGAAATAAGTTTAATAATATTTCTACATAAAAGATTCAAATATCCATGATTATGCTTTGTGGGCCCTCTATAAACTTTTTTCATAATCATCATTTTAGGGCATGAAAAAAAAGTCTCAAAGTTTTCAAAATTTATAAAATGTGTGAAAATTCACAAAGCCGTTAAATTTTTAATTAGGGTAAAAAGAGTAAAAAAAAAAAAAAATCACGTGGAGACTACAAAAAAATGGGTATTCTCCCTTATATATAGTAGTAAAGTAATGAAAAATAGACAATAAAATTAAAAAATAAATTTGACCTTAAAAAATAAATTTGAGACCTAGTAGTAATTAATTGAAAAGTTTGACATTAAATGAAAATTTTTGTGAGGACTTCAAATACTCCATGGTTGTCCCTTATATATAGTAGTAATATATAGTAAAGTAATGAAAAGTAGACAATAAAATTAAAAAATAAATTTGACCTTAAAAATAAATTTGGGACCTAGTAATTAATTGAAAAGTTTGGCATTAAAATTGAAACTTTTTTGTGAGGACTACAAATACCCCTTGGTTGTCCCTTATATATAGTTTTGACCTTAAAAAATAAATTTGGGACCTAGAAGTAATTAATTGAAAAGTTTGGCATTAAATTGAAACTTTTTGTGAGGACTACAAATACCCCTTGGTTGTCCCTTATATATAGTAGTAATATATTCTAATCTATATTATATCAAAAGTGTGAAGGACCTTAGAAATGTTGATTGAACTTGTTGTCCTTCATTAAATGACTCCGCAATAGACAAAATAGTCATTTACTAATTAGGTAGAAACCCTAATATTTAATAGTTTAAAATCAATTAAAACTTACCTTATTAAAAATAATTAAAAAAAACATCTTATTAAATCATTCCTTATTTGACATAGGTAGAAACCCTAATATTTAACACTTTGAAATCAATTAAAACTTACCATGTATAAAATTTTCCACCGCCTATTGCTCTTCTATATATAAAGTTCATTGGCATAGTGCATTCTCACGTTAGTTAGTGACGCACGGTCCTAATGTCTTCTTCTTTTTTGTATGTATATTTCTTCTCATTCTTATATGCGTAGGATGCTTATTCATTTTTGCATATGATCAAATTAATTGAATATAAGATGCAACTTTATTTCTTTGGGTTTCGATTTAATTAGTTTTTTCCTTGTAATGTGATTTATTAAAGTTGTTAATTGTTCTTTAATGTTGCAGATGATCGTGATCTTCTTTGGTTCCTCATTAAAGTTGTTAATTGATCTTTAATGTTGCAGATGATCATGCTTTTCTTTGGTTCCTCTTTTATATTACTATTGCAGGTAATACAATCTCTTTACCGAAAATTCATTACATTGTATTATATTTTTTCCTTTTGTAAGTCTAAAATTCTTCAATTATTTAATTCGTAGCACAGTGTTGTTCTTGTACAAAGATGATGTTTAGAAAGATCTGTAATCTACTTTATTTTGTGTTTATATTTTATTTTTCTTCAAAGACTTAATAATACCTCCGATAAAATTGTAATATTTAGACCTTTACCTAATAATTAAGACCTGAAATTAACTAAAGCTTTGCTCATTTAGAATTATGTAGTAGGAATTTGTCTATTATTTAGAATTGCAATATTTAGACCTTTACCTAATAATTAAGACCTGAAATGAACTAGCTCATTTAGAATTATGTTAGTAGGAATTTGTCTAATAATTAATATTTTCAGATCGATTAAATCTTTGTCCACTTTAGATTAGTATTACTAGCAGTTCAATCACAAATAAATACCTAATGGCTGTGGAGTTTGAGTCGCAATCTAAAATTGAATTTAAGAAATATATATGTTCGTCTTTTTTACCCTTTGTAAGAACACTAATAATATATATTTTCTGCAAAAATAAAAGATAACCATTATTTTTGGCAAATAGAAGCTGATGTAGGAGTCCTTTCTTTGTTCTAACTCTAATTATAGTATATTTTTGAAAAAAATAAAGAACTTCTAATAATATATATTTTTTGAGAAAATAAAGAACTGCCTATATTTTGGCAAACTTTTACCTTCGTCTGTATCCTAATTCGTTTATATCCAAATTCATTCCGAGGAGTTTTTGACTCCTATCCTAATTTTTTTTGGACAGCAATGATATTTTTCAGTTTGTATGGAATTTAAATTCCTTCATGAATCCACGGAGAAAAAGAATAAATCTAATAATTGGTATCTAATGTAACGACCCATTTGGTCGTTTAGCACTTTTAGGCATAATATTCCTAAAACACCCTTTTCGTAGTAAATCCTATAGTCCTAATACGATAACGGGTGATTCGTTATTTAATTGACGAGTTTTAGTCCTCATTCGACACGCGAAGACTAACGTTTCTAAGGAGGAGAATGTCACACTCCATAATAATCCTTGCTACTTGTATTAAAACAAGAAAGAATGAGTTAAGAAGGTTCAAGGAAAGTTAATCGAGTTAGTAAGAATATCGTTATAAATATGGTTGTCTTAAGTATCTCGAGTGACTCGGTAACCTAAAGGATTTGAAATCGCGTTATGAGTATGTATATGAGGTAATGTGTAGGTGACCTTTTAAAGTATTTGAGATTATTAGTAATGATATAGAAGATGGACAAAAAAAGAGGAATATACTTTTTCGATTGAGTTTCGTCGAAGCTTTGTGAGTTCTACTTATGGTTATTGTGATTCTACGGACCCTTCGAGACATGTATAAGAATTGTTATGGATGTAAATGATTGTGTATATGTATGTATAAGAGGTTACATGAGGATGGAAGAGGATTAGAAGTTAAACGAAAATGAATCGGAACAATTTCGAAAAATCTCGGACCCGATTTTAGCCTATATTGTAGGAGGCATATCTCCTAGTATATGAGGAGTTTTAAGGTGTTTCAAAAGCCTAAAATTCAGTTCATCGAGTCTAGTTTGCAACGCAACAAACAGCTCGTCAAAATGATATCGGGGTAAGGAGATATGGATGATTCAAGTCGGGCCGAGTATTAAGACTATCTCAAGATACAAAGTAGAGACTTTAACTTCCGATTTCGTTTGAAGTCACAATTTATCTACAAATTTTGTTTGGTATAGAAGCATTAATGGAAATTAGGAACTACTTAATCGTGGTGTTAAGTTAAAATTAGTGGCAACAATGAGCCAATATGAACATTAACATGCCATGTCCAAAAGATGACTCAAAGTCATCTTAAATAAGACTACTATGGGAGACATACAAATATACATTTAAATGTGATTCATCCACTACACTTACATTATATTGTGGACAACCAAATTGAAAGAAAGGAGGGAATTCAGCCAAGTGACTGAAAATAAGGCATCCATGTGAAGCATGCATTTGAATATTTAAGCATCTACTACTTTATGAAAGTATACATTATTTTTTAGGAAGACCCAACATGGTGGAGGGATCATTTCACATTAAATATTGCTCATTCATCTTGGCATAATTACAATGGACAAAGGATGGTGTATGAATCATTCACCACATAAGATTGTCTTGTAAACAATTGAAAAGAAAGAAGAAAGGAGAAACAAGAAGGTGAGGTTGGCCAAGTCAGAGAAAACAAATTAGGAAATTTAAAGTGTAAAGTTAATGGAATGAATCATGCCATAAGTGGAGCATGTGAACAACTTGTAGGCATCAAAGTTGAATCAAATAATGACTAAAGAAATCAGCCATCACA
>NW_026722789.1:0-6984 GCF_029784015.1 Lycium ferocissimum | reverse complement strand
CGAACAATTAGTTTTTCTAAAATTTCATTATTCGATGAAAAATAAAAAAATATATAGTTGGCCAATATCAAAAGGGATTTAAAATTGCGGGTTGGAATTTTTAAGGTTTTTTTCTTTATTCGATTCTAAATTAAGAATTTTATATTCAATGGAATACGAGTTTAAACCCCTAGTATTTGAAGCGCAAAGTCTAGTTTAGAAGATTACGAGTTTCTCCATAGGGGAAAGAGGATACGGCCCGATTTGACAATCACAACTCGTGTCACCGATCATCGGGAATCCTCAAGCGGATGATCCCTTTGTCCATAACCTAAATATCCCTCCCGGACGATCATAGATTTACCCAAACCCCTGCCGTTTTTTTGGAAAATCATCTTTTTCCTAACCCTAATGGTTATTTATAGGCTAGTAATAGGGTTTAGGGGGAGGACTAGTAATGGGTTAACGGGTAGTTAACCCTTATGGGTGGACCAAAATTTTAATAGAACTAAAGTTCGGTTTGGAGCAAAGTAACATGTACATAGCTAAAACTTAGTTTTTTTACATCGCATGACATATATTTTAAAGGTGGTCAAACATGACTAAACGTGTAGATACTAGGTTTTGAATAAGTTTTTTATGAACTTTTTGGTGAATATTAATAGAGTACGTCAAGGAGAGGTAAAAACTGGGGAGGCAAAAAGCATTAGGCTAGACAACAATGATATGTATCTTTTGACGGATGCCTCTGTTCTTGTTATCCTTTTAAGTTAACATTTGAATGGATGATGCATATCCAATGTTAATATCAGTGATTTATGTTCACTAATTAAAGTTGGATCTTAATCATAGTTAGTTTTCTGCCATTAGATTTAATCCCAGTCTGAATGATCATTAACCGATATGTAGTAACTTAAAGGGGTATCAACAAAAGGGGTATCAAATTTACATTTAAACCGCAACTACATAATCTATATTATAAGTCCCAAAAAATAATATGATTAAGCAACAGAAATTGATCCATCATATGGCAAGGAATAAAAAACTTCCCTGTTTTTTAGTTCAATGATGAAAACAAATGAAGGCAGAATTTTTTTAAATCTGGACGGCTTAACAAAATAATGAAGGCAGAAAAAATTCTTTAAATCTGGACGGCTTAATTGTGGTGGGATTGATGATATTTGTTAATAAAAAAGTTATGGTTAATGATCATTCATAATTTCTGCAATAAATGTGGATGGCTAAATCTAAATGGCTGCAAATATATGAAAGTATTTATAGACCTAAATATGATTAAACTTGAGAAAATGAAAATAACTAGAAATGAAGAGGACCCACATCCATATTTGACCTCATTTTTAGTTAATTAAAAAAACAAATATACCGAAATTTTAGCATTCTAGCAACCTTATAATGGACAAGAATACATTGGCTTATGTAAATACCACTTGCATATGCTAATAAAAAATTACAGACATCTTTCCCGTAGACTTGATATGGACATAAATTGCAAAAATTCCCAAGTGTTCATGTCTAAAGCTATAAAATAAACACATGTTCTGGGCTTACAGACCGAACAATATTTGAACTTTCATGTAGCAAATTATACCAATGATTTGAAAATGGGTGTCTTGAACTAGCCCCTCACTTGCTCCATTGGCAAACCTTCAAATTCAAGAGTCAATGTTAAACTTAAAGTTTTATCCAAGAGACTAGTGAGGTCAAAATTTAACCTACCTTTCAAAGCCATTCTTGTAAATCACCGTAATATTTTGTATGTTACCGAATGGCAAAACTATTTTCGCTTTGTTTTAAATTATATAGTTCTTTTGCTTTACATTACAATACTGAGACGTTGATTTGACCATTAATTCGATTTGTACGTGTATGGCTCAATACGAGAAAATCATAACTTATTTAACGTTTTCAAAATTCGAACTGGGCCCTCATAAAATCGAAAAATACTCATCATCCAATTACACCCCTAGGTATCACATATATTAAGCTCACTCTTTTAGCTTGGTTGTCTTGAAATTGCTTAAATTTGATTAGAAAGCGTATAAACTAAAAAGGAGCACGAACCAATAAGTTTGTGGCGGGGTGATAATTCCTGCCTTAATCGAAGTTTTGTTCGGTCACCAATAGAAAAAATTCGTAGGGGACTTTTTCTTGGAAGCCTCAATAATTAAATAGTTGGGGGCTAATAAGAATACTCTTAAAAAACCTTGCGATGTGAATTCGAAATATGGGCTTTAAAAAGAATAAGGACACCTAATGAAAAACAAAAAAAAAGGAGCATGAAATGATTGGCAGGGGACCATGTGGTTTAGGAGAAACGTTATTAGGGCATGTGAAACCGTTGCTGTTTAATGCTATGCCCCAACAAACCATCCCAAAAAATATTATATAAATGGAGTTAAGGGTTCCCCATTGGAGCCTAATATGTGTAACAATTTGTAGCCTACCCTTTTTTGACAAGTAACATGATAAATCACTTTGGCCCCTCCCTTTTTCCCCAAATTTGCTGACTTCCTAGGGGACATGCCCAGTGCATGGACCATTTGCTTCCTTTCTTTGGTACGTAGGACCCTCTCGTTACCGTATTATTGTAAAAATAATGCCTACGGATCACTTTTCCGTCTTATTTTTTTAAAAATAACCACTTTTGAGTATTTTTAATTTCATAAATAAACTTTTCAATAAATTTAAATTCCGTGAAAATATTAGTTTTCAATTTTTGGGGTTCAAGAGGTATTTGGGGAATATTTCTCTCTTTATCTTCTCCCCACTAAAACAAAGACTGGTCTAATTTACATCCTTGATAAAAAACCCCCTTTTGTCCAATTTAAGTGGGGGTATATTCGGGATATCTTGATAAAATGAAAATTTTTTTTTTGGGTAATTTTTTATATCCTTTTAAAATTTTTAAATTTAATTATTGTAAAAAACCCAAAATCTTTTTGGTTTTCAAAAAATTTAAATTTTATTTTAAAAATTTAAAGATTATTGTCCAAATTTATAATCAAAAATTAAAAGTTTATTTAAAATTTTTAAAATATGTTATTGGGAAGGGGGGGTTCAATTTTTTTCGTTATCGATTTAAGATGACATATAGGCTACACATAATTTGATAGCGTTTAAAAATTAAATGCATCGTAATAACCTGTTACAACAAATTACAATTATTGATAATATAAAAATTCATATATTATCAATATATATATATATATATATATATAAATTTTAAAACCCAGTGACATATGTATATTTGTGTATATTATTAATTGTATCCAAGTTGGAGCAACGAAAATCAATGATATTTGCAGTTACCAAGTTGTCCACTAGTACATGGATGTATTAGTCAAAGCGTGAAAATATATCAAGGTTTTAAAAGCCCTTTTTGGGTTTTTAGAAGTTTTTTTAGTTTTTAAAACACACAGAGCAAATTTATAAAATATATAATAAAGGTTTTTTTATCATTTAACGTATGTAAATATATCGAAAAAGTTCAGCACTAGCTACTTAAAAAAAAAGGAAAAAAAAAGTGTTTCCCAATAAAACAAAAACTACTACATGCTATTCTAAAAATTCTCTTTTTTACAAGCCCATGTTTCTCACTTCAAAGTTGCATTCGTTTTATTCCGTGGTGACTGATTCAGCTAAAGCTGTCAATAAAAATAAAACAAAGAAATCTAAGCAAATTCACAGTGTCATGCAAATTGTCTATTGAATCCCCTATGTCTCTTTCTCTTAATTGGCAAAATAATGTCAATTTCTGCTTCTTCATGCTTGGTGGAAGGAATATATATGGAGATCGTGTATAGTTGTTCGTAGCCGTAACTGTGTTAACAAGATCTAAGAAATGCCATCACAATATATAGCTGGAGAGTTCTCACATGATAGAGCATATTCTTGGACTTTCCAGATACGGACAATCTTACACTATCGGTCATCCGATCCAAATGATACTTATAAGTAAGCCTCTTAAAAATATAAGATTTGTATTCTTGAAAATGAAACGGTATCTACAACACGTAAAGATGACTTGAGTGTATATCTTTCTTACACGCGTGAATTCGTGTTTATAACTTAAACTCAATTTATTAGAATATACACTATCATGCATGTAAAATATTTTGTTATACTATCAAATCATCTAAAAGATAAAAACAAGTAACAATTCACAAGAAATGGCATTACTAATCGAAAGATAAAATTTACTAGCTCACTGCCCGCATTTAAGTTGTCTTACTTTTCTTTGCATGCCATTAAAGAGTAACTCTCTCAATAATTATTAAGTTGACACTTCAAACATCTTACATGACAAGTTTATAATCCCGAGATTCAAAGGACATTAGGAAGCAAGGAGATTATGATCACGATACAAAATGCGCCACGGGTTGTTTCGAAGCATAGATGAAAGGGGTTTGAAGAAACAAACCAAAGTGCAAGTTCCAAAGAAGAATGGTCAAAGGACCAAAATTCTTTCAAATGATACAAAGGATGTTTCCAAGGCTAAAAACAAGTTTGAGAGCCTTAATGAAAAACAAGGAACTCGGAAAATAAGACCCCAAAAAAAGGGGAAGTGATTTTAAAAATCAGAGTCAAAGAAAGGGGCTCCTTTAATGAAGGGGGAGGAAAACTACCGAAGAAAGAAATTTGGTAAAGGGAACTAAACCCATGATATAAGGGCGAAAAAGGAAAAAGTTTTTTTGTGGGGGGGGGGGGGGGGGGAATAGGGGCGAGATTTTTCGGATACGAAGACAACATAGATAAGCATGAAATCCCTTTTAAACTCAAAAAGAAAAAAATTTTATGAAAAGGAACGAAAAATTACAAAAACAAAAACAAATTTTAATGATTCTCTTAGGAACTTTGGGGGAAATGAAGCCCCAAGCGTTGAGAGACTTGTAACATGATCAAAAAGTTATAAATAATTTTTGTTGCCATTAGTCTTTTTTGAGGGAATTGATTTATAAAAGAATTTGGAATGCGGGAATTATACAAATGTAAGTAACAATTTTGGATTTTAGGGGAAAATAAATTTTTGTATATGCAACATGCCCAAATTTTACTTGTAAACTTCAAAAGAACCCAACAAAGAATTTTATTTTTGGGTTAGTGGCCCAAAAAACGGAAGAGAGGATCTATGGGATGAAATGAGCTTATCTAGTCAATTTCCACTTGTTTTATGGGTGACTTTAATAGCATTTTGAATGTTGATGAGAATGGGAAACCACATGGAACTATCCAAGAGTCTCCTTTCAAGAATCTTTTTTATGTAATCTTAAAGGGTGTTGGGTCTTTGGACAACCTTTCACCATTTGCATGAAAGAAAAGTGCGACATCTTGGAAAATACTAACAGTTGGTTGTCAATTTGAACGCCCCGCTTGGTTGTTATAGTCTTTCGACACTTTGATCTTTCCCGAGCTTGTTAAGCTCCTTTTGATCCAAGGGACCATTGCCAGCTTTTGAGATGTTCGGGTTGACTTGGGTGCCCTTTGGAAAATTTGGCTTTAAGCGAAAAATAGTTGACTTAAAGTTGACTTTGGGGTAAATGGCCCTTTTTTCGAAATTCATGGGTTCGAGAGTCCGGATGGTCATTTAGAACTTGTGTGCATATCGGATTCGGTTCCCAGCACTCGGGTGCTTTTGGGACTTGGGTTTGGGGAAGTTGGAGTTGAGGTATTGGGGTTGACTCGCTCACGAGACCTCGTTGGGAATTTTGAGGACGAGTGCGTTCGTAGCTTGTTTTTATGTTGTCTGTATTTGGTATGTGACCCGGATGGCCTCGGGAGTTAGGTCAAAATTCGGGTAAGTGTAAAATTTGGTGTTATTCGGTGTTTGGTGCCACAAGCCGTTGGGGTACCTTTATAGCGGTCCCCCCGTTGAGGTACCGTTCATTTTGGGCCCCGACCTAGGCCGGTTTAAAGGGGCCGCTGAGGGCGAAGTGGCCGATGGTAAAGGGGGGTGTCGGGCTAAGTCATTAAATGAAGTGTTAAATGCCTAAGTTCCTCTTATTACTATTTCAAATCGGCTATTGGGAGCAATTCTAGGATATTCTTGGAGGAAATTTTTTGGGGGTAAGTTCTTCTAATCCATTTACTATTCCATTGTCCTTAATCACTTAAATTCTTTTCTCGATAGTTCTTAAGTGATTGAAGATTAAATGTGGGTTCGATGAGTTATTCTTTCTTGGCTTTAAATCTGATTTGTTGGTTTGGGGTTTGCTTCTTATGCATTGAATTGATAAATAGAATCCTATATTTCATGATCCTTCCTAATTAGTGGCTAATTTATGGAATTGAAAGTTAGGGTTTATACCCAATTTGGGGTTTTGCCTAGAATTCAAATTTGAGTAAATTGTTGGTTATTAGCAAGATAATGATGGGAATTGATCACTAAACTTTAATTTTTTGTTGGAACCTTTAGATTCCTAATTTCACCCTTTTAGTTCATAAAACCCATTCCATGGGGTTTGGGGTTTGGGTCTTGAATGAAGTAGGGTTCGTTTAGTTCTTTTGATTCTAATTCTTGATTTGAGTCTGAACTTTCTTTATCTCGAGGCTCGGAGGAAAGTGAAGTCTAAGGTGATTGTTAGTGATATTCTTGTTCGGCCTTCCCGGTGGTTACGGTTTACCTATGGTGAGACTTCGTTTTAGAAGCATATATTTAGACGATATTGTTGGAGAAAGCATGTAAACCTTCGGGTATGAAGTTGGGATGGATATTGTTTTGGTCGGGCCTGTTGTGTGTTTGGGGTTAGCCCCCCGTTGTGTTGTGACTTATCTTGTTCTATTATTGTTGGCTTGATGCACGTGGAGATAGTAGATATTGGAGACTATTGATATATCTACCATGATATTTTAGTATCTTACTTGTTCACGTTTGATACGAGGATAAGTCTTTAATGGCTTATTATATAGCCTTTTTGGGTATTGTTGGTGTGCCCATATGTGTACTTTTTGATATTATTTTATTATTGACAACTTACACCCCATTCT
>NW_026722788.1:0-7341 GCF_029784015.1 Lycium ferocissimum | reverse complement strand
CCCAACAACAAGTCAATCAAGGATATTAACAATCAAGTCACCCAATGATATTAAGAATCAAATCAACGGAAGCAACCAACGGAACAAGCCTACCAACAATAACCATATACACGTTGTACATACATGCTAACTGACGTCATTGCTCAGTAGTCATGACATGCAGGGGACCCATGGTGTCCATGTACCATTCTTTTCGGGTACTCATCAGACCCGAGCCATAAATCCTCCACTCCGAAAAAAATCTCAGATGCGGATCCACATCATGTACCACTCATTTTCGGAACGAATCTCGAATCACGAGCTCATAATCTAGGTCAAATCCTCACCCTCGGTCAAATGTGCCTTTTCATATATATACATTAATATTTCTTGTCCTCTTGTTTTCAATAATCGAATCATCATTTTGTATCCCAATTTCTATCGAGAAGATCATATTAACTCTCACCACAACAACATCAAAACCGTAGGTTCCAACACAATAGATAGGGTATGAAGCCCACACAAATACCAATCAATTGCATATAGGAGTTCAACCACACACACATCATGTTTGAAGACTAGACATGCTTTCTCCAATCGATTTCACAAAGACATACAATCACTTAATCAAAGTCTAACTTAAGTAGACCGTAACCTACCTCAACTGTAGAGCTGGAACAATGCGAATCACTCCGCTATAGCTTTTCCCTTTCGTAAAGCCTCGAAACGCTCAAAATCTAGCAATTAGAATGCTCAATAAGTCATAATTACTCTAGTCACAAAATCAATTCAAGAACACCCTTCCCTTTAGCCCGATTCCAATGGGTGAATGATTTGTAGGTGTAAAACAACCTAACAATTACCTTAGCAACCACCAATCATCAATTTATAAAGTTATTTAGTCAAAACATCTATTACAAGCAGTTTCCATGGTCAAGCTACAATTTTTATGAAATCCTAAGTTTCAATTCACTTAGTTCATGTCTCTAATGGTTCAATTCTTTGCTAGAAAGTGATAACCCAAACTATTAGATGATAAATACACAATAACAATCATAACCCATCAATTATTGTAAGTCTATTAAGTTTTAGGGTTGCTATTACCAATTTGCCATTGTAGACCCATAAAAGGGATGATAATCATGGAGATGAAAGCATAATGATGGAAGGAATGGTTGAGACTTACCTCTCAAGGATATTCTTTCCCTAGCTTGGAATTTCGCCCTAGGTGCTTGTTGGGAACTGTTTTGGAGTTTTATGAATAAAGAATTCAGAACTAAGTGTTTAAAACTCGGATACTATTTTTCGTCGACCGCTACAGCGGTCATTATGCCGCTGCGGCGGTCTCGCTATAGCGGGCAAGTGCCCGCCGTAGCGAACCATAACAAACCTGTCCCTCCACTGTGGTGAGCCTGGACCCACTGCAATGTTCCGCTACAGCAGTCCAGTGCCCGCCATAGCTGACACCCTGATTCCCAAATGACCGCAGTGGTGAGAGGCCGGCCGCTACAGCGGTACTACTAAAGTAGTAAGCTCGTAATTTTCACAGTTTTTCAGATCTAGCACCTAACATTTCGTCCGAGGCCTCACAAACACAACGAAACATGCAAATTGATACAAAAACACCATACGGACTCACCCGTGGCCTCAAAATTCCCGGCGGAGTTCCTATTTCCTACGTCACCCCACCCATGGACTCAACACAATCAAACAATAATCACAACAAGTCAAGTTTTCAGCTCTTAGACTTATACAATTGAGTTTCTATTAGCACGCTCTACCCTTGGGAAGGTTCTATTTGGTAGGGTGAACCTATTTTTCCATAACGGCTGGGAGGGTCGTTACACTACATTAAATTCTCATGTCTCAATATTTGCCAAGTTAATATATTAATTGTTATTGTTTTATAATTAAGTCGGAAAGGAGAGCTTATACTTGATTTATGTTTGCAAAAAATAATAATAATTAAAGAACCATTAATGTATAGAATAATGGGCATTGTTACTATTATGAATAAGAGAGTATAGAGGAGTTTTCCGTCAAAAAGAATTGACCAATTTTTCCTCAATACTCAAATTTATTCTACTGGTTATCCTTGTATATATTGGTACATATTTTCAACTTTGGGACCTCTAAATACCCTCAAAAGCGGATAATGTCAGTTGTAGGCTGCACATTGGTGGTTTACTGCTGCTAGTTATTTACATTTTAATTGATTGTATAATGGATAAAGGATCAATTTTAACTATATAAAAAGGATCAATTTTAACTATGTGTGGAGCTGTTTGGGATCTTAAGTGGATGGTTTTCATTTCTAGGATGGGATTGAATTTTCCTCCTATTTGCTTTTGTACTAATCTTATCATTATTTAATTCTTTGTAAATGAACTCTTGAAGAAGGAATTGCATAGCCATTTATTTTGAGTTGACAATCTTTACTGTGAATGTTGAGGTTAAACAAATATATTATAAATATAGTATCTTCATTAATCTATTGCATTCGGATAAATTCCTTTAATATAATAAAAATGCATGAGATTTATGGGAATTGATCATAAAACATTCTAGATGTCCAAAAGTGTCTCTTATATTTATAGTGAAATAGAAAGAAGGAGACATATTAAAAATAGGGATATTTTCTTGCACTTGCATGATCACAAAAAAAAAAAAAAAAAAAAAAGGGTCCAACATTTTTGGTTGCACAGACTGCTTACCAAAAAAATCAGAAGAAAAAATATTGGGGTGAAGAATAAATAGAATAAAGTATTCCCATCATTTTATATAAAAGTATCTTTTTTTCCTAAAAATAAAAAATTGTCACATTTTACATTTGGTAACTCTTTAAATTCAATATCTCACATGACATATTTACAACCACAACATTCATGGGTTTTTTGATATATTACAAATATGTTTAATTTAAGACCACGAGTCATAGTCTCATTTACTTACTTAAACTCATAATCCATTTAAACAAGGGCTTCTTACACGGATGTATTGCCCAACATAACAATTTTCACCAGTTGTAGCCCAAAAAAGGATTTCATTCATTATAGCCCAAAATTAACCAGTTTGCTCCAAAATTCAGCGCCATTCCTTCACTTTATTTCTCTATATCGTTTGCTCCAAATTCAGGCATCAATATCATTTTCAAACCCATAAACAAGTCTCATCCTAAATATAACAATACATTTTTTGGGTTCTTTTTTTTGTCGTGGGAGCTGAAAAAACGGTGAATGAAAGTTTTCTAATAAACCGGCAACATCAGTACATAGTGTATAAGCACTATACAACAATGTATAAAATATGTATATACATTCATATACACTATTATATAATACTTATATATACAATGTATAACCATGTAGCTATGCTGCATAATTATTTATAACAGTATAGATACACCTATTTACATATTTATTAAAAAAAAAAAACACCGTCCAACCATAAATACACCTCCATTTAACACCATAATCACCAGTCACACATATAATAAAAACAAGGAGAAGATAAAAGAAGTATTTAGTTTGCTATTATTTCAGATCTGGAAGCTCCTTTCTTTGAGATGGGGTTTACAAAGTATCCGTCCATCCTATCAATTTCTATTTGTATTAAAAAGGCCTTGAATTTGGATTTGTTAGCAGAACAAAGAGGAGAATGTTTAATGAAAGAAAATTGTCAGCAGAACAACACCAACAACATACCCAGTGGAATCCCACAATGTGGGGTCTGGGGAGGGTAGATGTTACACCTCCCGTTTTCGTCGTAAGAAAGTCTTTGGCTTATTGACGATTTATACCCTTAGTATGGGGATCCGCACCCGAGTTATTGAGATATTAAGTGCCTTGCCTCTCGTATACCAAAGTGTAAGTATGCGTTCTTTGCAATACGATAGGATTAGAAGTGAAACGAAACGAATCGAATCGACGCGAACCAGGGCGACTCAAGGATTCAGGCCTCAGTGCATATTGACGGTGCAAAGGGACGACCCGTCAACATGTTGAAGCCGACGTCTTTCACACCGTCAACTTGTAGAAGACCCTGAATCTCAGGTGGTAAAGAGACGGTACAAGTCGACGGACCGTCGACATGTTGACGGGCCGTCGACCTGCAGCCGCTGGAACTTTCTAGTTCCACTTATATATATGTAGCTTCAAGTTTTATCCCTCATATTTTTCATTCCCAACTAGATAAAACCCTAACATATTTCCCCTTTACAATTTTCATCATATTGGAGGAATTCTAGAAAGATCCGAGCCCCGTAAAACCACCCGAGCTAGTGAAGAAGAAGGTTGGTTCTAGGGTTTCATTAGAGTTGTGAAGCTTAGAAGTTGGAAGTTGAAGTTGACTCTTGGTATTCTAGTCCCCTCAAGGTATATTTATGATTCCTACCTTTGTGTTTGAGTTAAGTATCAAGAATTTTAGTTGTTTTAAGTAAGGAGTCATAGCTATGAAAGTAGTAAGTTGAATAAGGGTCAAGTTGACACAAGGGGCTATTTTGGGAGAGGATTTGGAGTAGAAGTGATTATATTTTGGTATGTAAGTGTTGATATTGCTGTTTTTGGTGTTGTTGCTGATGATTGGGTTGAATTGGAATTGAAGGATTATTAAGTTTACAAAAGAGATGCTGCCCGAATTGCGTAAAGTTGTAAACTAGATTAAGGTTGGTGTATGAGTATGTTCTAGTCTAATAATTGGTACCCGGATGTCTGTGTAGATTTTTCAAGCTCGGGATAGTAGCATAGCTAGCTTGAAAAGCGAATAAGGTATGTTAAGGCTATCCTTTCTTTCATTTTAGCATGATCTTATGATATGAGCGAACAAATGTGTAAACGAGCTTCCATATTACTCTACTCTTAGAAGCACTAGGAGTACCTCAGACTTTGATGATCCTATACTCCTTGTTATGATTTTTCCTTTTGTTCTTGGGTCCTTAGATTTCATATATTGATTATGTTAGCTCAAAATATGCCTATCGGAGGTATTACGACCTTATGTCACTCCGAGAGTTCTAGTTACTCAAATTCGTTATGCATTGCATTCATTTATACATATGCATATTGACCCTTGACCAGAAGGCGTTATATACGCATATATTATATGTATATGGGGTACGGATAAACGGATAGGCATTATATACGCATTATCACCTGATCAACTGGTGCACCTTGATGATGATATGATATATGGATCAGGCCGTACGTTCCTCAGCACTAACATATGATATATGGATCGGGCCATACGTTCCTCGGCACTAACATATGATATGGATCGGGTCGTACGTCGTTATCTAAGACCGACATATGGGATATGGATCAGGTTGTGCGTTCCACAAAGACTAACAGTTATATTATGACCTATGCATATCATACGCCCCTAGAGGCACTTTTATGTTATACAGAGTTATACAGATGTTTCCAGATGTTCAGCCACAGATGCATTTAGATGTTGAGATTAGGTTTCATATTTCAGATGTCTCTCAGGATTCTTATGTACTTGATGTTCTTATGCCTAACATACTTGGTAAATTATCCGTATCGACTCCCCTATTGCTCGGAGGGGATTGTGTTCATGCCCGCAGTTCGTGTAAACTGACCCGGTACATCGTACGTAGGACTTCCACTTAGTAGTAGTTGGCGCTCCACTTGATTTGGAGATGCGATTCATTTTGGTATGCTATTTTGAGATGTGTATATATATATATATATATATATATATATATATATATATATATATATGGGTATGGCGGGGCCCGCTCCGTCCTTTCTATAGCTTTCTGTTCCATTAGAGGTCTGTAGGTAGTTGTGTATATTTGACATGTGATTTAGCCTTGTCGGCTCCTATTCTTTTGTGTACAGCATATCTTGCGGCCTAGTCGGCTTGCACCGTTCTTGTCAATATATATATATATATATGCACACATAGTTGATAGTTCTTGATACGGTTCTTGTATGAGTCAGCATGGTTCAATTATAAGTCATATGGGCTACCCCAGTTATTTGGTGATGTTCAGGTACGAGTATAGGGGTGCTTGATCAATAGAGGTCAGGCACTCGTCACGACTCATCAGTTGGGTCGTAACAGAAGTGATATCAGAGCAGTTCCGTCCTAAGGTTGTCTACAAACCGTGTCTAGTAGAGTCTTGCTTATGGGTGTGTTGTGCACCATACTGATAAACAGGAGGCTGCAGGACATCTAGGTAATTGTCATTCCTTCTCTCTTAGATCGTGCGATAGAGCCGTGTGTTAAGTGTTCGCACAGAGCCTCAGCTATGGTGGCTGAGATGGATGATCGAGTTCATTGTTTTGTGGCTAGTCTAGGACCACATTTGATTGATGAGTGTACGACAACAGCGTTACAGCCGGGTATGGATATTTCTCGTATACAGGCATATGCACAGAATCTGGAGGACCGTAAGTGTCAGCGGAGGACAGAATGCGAGCGCGACCAGGGCCATGGTAAGAGGGCCAGATCTTTAGATATGGTTGGTGAGTTCAGGGGAAGACAGAGATAGCAGAATTCTCGATTTCCATTTCATTCAGCAGGGAGTGCACCTTCGCAGTTTTCAGGAGATTTGATCGACCTTTATTTTCGGAGCGAAGAGTTCTAGAGCTTCGTGTTCTCGCACGGACCGAGTCGGTCGCGAGACCACCTTTGCCACGGTTTGCCCAAAGGCGGTAAGCTACATGTTGGACAGTGTCGACGGGGATCAGATGCTTGTTATGCTTGTGGCCAGCCAGGTCATGTGATGAGGGAGTGTCCGTTAAGGTGTGGTGTAGGTATTGTTTAGCCCACAGGGTCCGTAGCTGGTTCTTCTTCATCTGTTCACCCTCCAAGGCATGGTTCTCAGGCACCAGCAGGACATGGTAGAGGAAGCGTGGAGCATCTGGTTCGACCGGTACTCAGAACTGCATCTATGCATTAGGTGGTAGACAGGATCGTGAGTTATCTCCTGATGTTGTAGCAGGTACATTATTAGTCTCCTCCTATGATGTATACGCACTGATTGACCCAGGTTCCACTTTATCATATGTTACTCCATTTGTTGCTGGAAAGTTTGGGATAAAGCCTGAATCGATTAAACCGTTTGAGGTGTCTACGCCAGTTAGTGATCCAGTTATAGCTAGACGAATTTATCGAGGCTGTGTAGTGATAGTTTGTAATCATCATACCCTAGAAGATTTGGTTGAGTTAGATATGATTGATTTTGATGTTATTATGGGTATGTATTGGTTGGCTTCCTATTCTGCTAATGTTGATTGCAGAACAAAGATAGTTCGATTTCAGTTTCCCGATGGGCTAGTCCTAGAGTGGAAGGGTAATGCTGCTTCGCCGAGGGATAGGTTTATTTCTACCCTTTAA
>NW_026722787.1:0-7556 GCF_029784015.1 Lycium ferocissimum | reverse complement strand
ATTTTGATATATAAGTGATGTTATTGTTGTTATGGTTGGCATTAAAATGAATGAGAAGTTGCAGGGTTGTTATGCTTATGAGAGAAATATGGTCCATGATTCGTTAAGCTCTCTATGCATCTAAAGGAGGTTAGTAAGTGAAGTGCATAGTCTAATGAAGGTCTATGTTATCTTAATTGTAGATTTACAAGTCGAGAAGTAGGAGTCGAACGATTTGAGATACGTCAAGGTGTGTTAAGGCTATCCCTTCCTTCTTTTGGCATGATCCTATGATATGATCCAATAAGCGGGTAAGCGAGTCCATATTACTCTATTCTTAGAAGCATTAGAAGTATTTCGGTTTTTGACATTCATGCACCCCGTTATGATTATTCCTTCTGTTCATGGGTCCAGTTTTATGTATACAGTTATTCATGCATTACATTTATTTATATATATATATGTATTTTGACCCATGACTAGAAGGCGTTATATACACAAGTATTATATGTATATGGGGTATGGAAAGGAGTAGGCATTATATACGCATTACCACCTGATCAGCAGGTGCACTATAGTGATGATATGAGAATCGGGCTGCAAGTATCGCAGCAATGTATATGATGATGGCCGCAGAGAGGCCGATATGATATGAGAAAAAAGACAGGCGTTATATACGCACATATATATACAGGTGTATGACCTTCATTGATAGGCATGAGCATGCATATTATGCGTCCACGGAAGGCATTGTGGGTTATACGAGTTTATGCGATTCGAGCGTGTATACTAGTTCATACAAGTACATGCATTCGGTTATTTCAGCTTATGAGTTCAGGTTTTATCCATGGTTCTCATGTGTATATATATATATATATGATGTTGCTCTTATGCTTTACATGCTCAGTACTTTATCCGTACTGACTCCCCGTTGCTCGGGGGGCTGTGTTCATGCTGCCAGGTACGGGGAGACGACGGTGGTCCCGGCTCAGTAGGACCTCTAGATCTAGCAGTGGTCAGTACGCTCCATTTGATCCGGAGCTATAGTCAGTTTTGGTATGCCCTTTTAGAGGTGTATGCATATGGGTATGACGGGGCCCTGTCCCGTCCTTTCTACAACATTCATTCCAGTAGAGGTCTGTAGACAGTTGTATGTATTAGTTAGATGATGTAGCCTTGTCAGCTTCTATTCTTTTGTGTACAGAATATGTAGCAGCCTAGTTGGCTTGCACTGTTCCTTCAGCATATTTATGTATATAGAGATTGTTCAGCGTTCATAATGTCGTCTAATTATGAGATTAGTTTAAGCCATTTTATGGGCCCTTAATGTTCAGAATGATTAAGATATGAGTATAGGGGTGTTTGGTCACTAGAGGTCAGACTCCCGTCACGGCTCATCGGTTGGGTCGTGACAGACAAACTCTGAGGAGTGTCCCCCCTATCGTCGCCTCATCTTTTCTCCTTCTTATTCCACGTTTTATTCAATTTTTGCTCCAAGTCTCTTCAATTTCACACTGCTTTATTCTTACATAAAAAAAAATATTAGCATAGCTCATTATAATTAATACTCAAAAAATAATTAAAAGCATTAAAATGTGTGGCAAACAATAGATAAATATATGTATTTTTTGCCGAGCATCAATTAGCCCACGTATGCGGGGGTGGCTGTGTGAAAGAAAACCTATTAGAATAAATATTTCTTATAGTATTTATTTTTCTTGTCTAACTTTAACATATGCTCTCTTGTAGTTAGTGTGATCAGTGCTCTCCAGAGAAATTTCAAAAGCTTGACTCCTACCCAAAGGTAATTTTAATCTCTTTTTTTTTTCTTTTAGAGTAACTCTTATAGAGATTACTGTATTACATCACTTGGTCCAATTGTAAACCCAAATAGTGGATAACAATTAAATTTGTAGGTGGTGTATAGGATATGCGGCTAGATTTAATAATAATGTAAGATAGTAACGCGTAGGCAATGATAAATATTAATAAGTAGTAGCAATAGAAACTAGAGAGGAAGAGTTATCCAATGCTGTGTGTTGGTCCGGTTTGGAGCGAGCTTCCTTTAACCGAGCCAAAGTACTTGAAGAAATAATTTTGATCCTTTGCTGATTACAATTTGTTGAATAGTGAAAAGCTAACCTAAAAAGGAAGGGATAGCCCTCTATTTATAGGTAACAATAAATGGGCCTTAGTGCAATACTAAAAAGCCTTTCTAGTAAAACCCTAAAATGGATAAGGCTGGTCCGTACGGTCTGACACCCGTACTATTGTCAGCGCAAGTGGCGGAACGGTTGGGTGACGCGTGGCCTGCTCCATAACAAATTTTTCGGGCCCATGCAGAGCGTGCTATTTAGGCTCGGATTTACCGTGTCCGGTGAAATACCCTCGGTGTTGAAGCAGAATTGATCATGTTCGTGACCCCTCGGTTCTAAAATTTACTCCGATTTCCCTTAGATACAAGTCTATCCGATCTTTACGATATACAGATAGTCCCCACACTTTCTGGATCAAAGTTACACTGAAGTGACGGGAAGTGGAAAAAAGAAAAAACTTCCTCCGGTGACTTCCTCAATAATTTTATTCCATCCTCGAAAATAAGCGGGAACTGAAACGCCCCTTCTTGTCACACCTTGCTGACTTCGGCCACGTGTCGCCTTTCGGTTGGCCAGCCTCGGTAATCGCCTTAGGGTCACGTCACTTCAAGTCACGCCTCATTAATTTTCGAACACGTGTCCTTTCCCTGTTGGTCGGATTCAGTACCTGTCGCAGAGGTTTGCCTATATAAGGCGGGCTAGGGTCATTTCTCTATTTTTCACCTTTCACCATTCAGTTAGTTCTTGCTCTTCACTTTATTTGCTTCGGTTCATCGTATTTTGAAGAAGTTGTTAAGGAAATTCCTTCGAGGTCGCACAATCTTCTTCTTTTTCGAGCAAATCTCCTTGAATTTCTGCTAACTCCATTTTGTTCATCTCGAAATCTTCATATCTTCATACTACTGGGTTTCAAATCTTCATAACACCAACTCGAGCCTTCAAATCTTCATTTTGAATCCTTTGAATCTGCATACTTGGTCTTCATATCTTCTTATTTGATCAAAATGTTAGGAAACACCGACTTTGCTTCCCAGAACATACCCTCGATTTCTTCCCTGAATGCCGAGCCTGCTTCCAAACCTGGGGGTAAAGTACTTTTTCAACTGACGACCAAAGACATAATACTATCGAAGCCCAATTTCAACCACGAATTTGCTGTTGAAAAAGCAGTGCAGACTTCAGACCGGGATTTCGATGTAAGACATTACCCTTGTCGATCACAGAAGAGCATCTTCCCCGAGTTCGGGCTGAGTGTGGCTGGGACAACCGCTCCATAAAAATTTTTGTTCCTGGTGATGAAGAATCCGTCACCAATTTCAAAGAAGGGTTTCTATACGTTTATACGCATCCGTTTACTCTCAAGTTCAACCTTCCGATTGATCCGGTTATTCTCGAGATGTGCCAAACATATAATGTGTGCCTTGCCCAGATTGGCCTGAATATCTGAAGGGTGGTAGCCTATCTTCGTCTTTTGGCGAATAATGTCAACCAGGAATTCACGTTGGCAAACTTCATTCGATTATATTGCCCGAGAATCTTTCACGGGGGTGTGATAATGGTCTCCAAACAAGGCAAAAATCCAATTCTTTCCAGTGTTGACGAGGATAGGGATAGAGGCTGGCTTGAGCGATTTGTCTGGGTTAGGACCGCGGACATTATACCGGCCGACTATATGCCTTTTCCTAAGAAGTGAAATGACAAACGTAAGTTTCTTAGATTTGCCTTCTCCACGTACCTTCGAGCATTTCTTCTTCACCTTTTTTTAAACTTTTTCTAATATTACAGCAGAGGCATGACTTCCACCCACTATTCCAGGTTTTGCTGAATGGATTGAAGCAATCATCGGCCAACATTTGCACGAAGAATGGACATCGGCAGATTTGTCCCGTGACCGGTGGGTTGTGCAAAACCATGATAATCTTTTATTTCCTTTGACCCTTGTCATATTTTTTTTGTCTCGTCTTTTCTTCACTTAACCTTCTGATACACAGGTTTTGGCAAAGGTTCTGTGAAACCATGACCGGCGCCAGCAGATGAGCCTGCAACACCGGGTGAAGATTTTGACACAGCAGGGTCAGCTCGGCTTATTGCTGCGGCTGAAAAGAAAAATAGGAGACCCTCAACCAAGGGCCAAAAGAAGAAGAAAAGGTCAAGGGATGATGTTCGGGGTCTGAGGGATGAACTCGAACCCGACATAATGATTCAAAAAGTTGAATCAGGACCCTCCGTTACTGCTACTACCAGGTTCGAGACTGCTCCGGTCGAGGTTTCGACTCTAATTACAGGTGGGAAGGATGAGGTTCCTTTTCCTCCAGTAATCGAGTATATCCAAGCTCCAATTCCACTAAGGTCCGTTGAATTTATTGATATTTCAGGTGACGCCTCACCCGAGGCAACGCCCTTGATAAAAAATCCTAGAAGGACTGGCCCAACTTCAGGGACCGAGACGGCCCAATGGGTTGAAACAGCTCATGCGGTCGAGATTACAACAGCTACCGACATACCTCCTGTTATAGCCCGTATTTCGTACGTTCGGATAATTCGGGATAATTGCGAGAAGTTAAAGGCAAGATTATTTCCAAAACTATTTTAATGTACAAGTTGGTTATGAATATTATTTATGAACATTGGTAGTATGGAAATGTTGGGAGAGGCCAAGGGTAAAAAGAGAAATTTGCAAAATGGCCGATGAAAATAATGTGGAAGGCTAGGGGCAAATTGGTAATATTGAGAAAAGTCGAGGGGCAAAATGGGAATTTCACTAAAGGATTCATGAAAGTTCTAAAAAGGCCTATTGGCCATGTGAAAAAAAAAAAAAGAGAAAAGAAAAGACAAGAGATGACAAAAATAAGTCATCTATTATTTTAGAAAGAAAAAATTTTCAAGAAAAGAAAAGGAAAATTCTAAAAAAATGTAGAGAGAGGGCATGTGCCCCTCACATGATTTGGAAGAAGATATATATATATATATATATATATATATATATATATATATATATATATATATATATATATATATATAAGAGGGGTTCATCTTTTGAATCAAGAATTTGGAGAGAAAGAAAGGAAAAAAAAAAAAGAAGGGAATTCGGCCAAACAAGGCCAAGAGGGAGTGAAGGAGAAAAATATTTTTCTTCAAGTATTCCTACCAATTGGAGGGGTCCTACTATGACATGGAAGAGTTGTTGGAGCAAGTAGAACACATATTCTTGCAAAAGTTATAATTCTAGCTAAGTGTGGAAGTTGAAGGAAAAAGGTAAGAATTCATTTTCTTTTATATGTTATGAATGGTTTGGTATGTTGTAGTATGTGGAAATGAATAGAATTCATGGAAATATGTTGTTGTTGTGGTGTGGCCGAATGGGGTGTGGTTTGACAAGCCATGGTGATTTAATTCTATTTGGTATTTTGGTTGTTGTGTTGTGGATTTTATGTTGCTAGTAAAAAGCTTAATGATCTTAATGAAATTGTAGTAGTTGGAGACTTGTTTTAGAAGCTTATGTAAATTGAATGTAATGTTCTTGCATGCATGGAAGATAATGTTATTAGTGTGGTATTGTTAATATGATGTTGTTAGTATGGAGTTCATGAATTTGGAAGAAAAGGAAACGTATTGTTATTGGTTTTATTGGAGTTGGAAGGTGTTGGATAGATTAGTATGTTGATTGAATCGTTTTGAAAGTCATGTGAATTGAATTGAATTGAATTGAATAGAATTGAATGTTGAAGTGTTGCTAGAATAATTGTTGGTATTGTTGATAGTTTGGCCGGGGTTGAATTCCCGGATTGTCGTTGATTAAAATTGGCGAGTTGGATTCCTCGGGGACGGTGTAATTACGGGAGATGAGCTTTGCCAAAATTTTTGGCGGACCATAAGTAAATATGTTTGAAGGGTATCGAGACAAGTATAGGGTGAGGAATCTAATGATTTCGTCAATTTTCTTGAATGTAGACCAACAAGTTTGGACGGATAAGCGTAGCTAGTAAGGCACGACACAGGTATGTTAAGGCTCGTCCCTTTTCTTTCTATGGCATGAATCACACGTTGCGATTTTATAAATGCTCCCATAACGTCCTTATTTTCAAAAGTTAGAAGTTACGATTTCAAAGCATGATTTCCTTCCTAAAAGTTTATGAATGTTGTCCAAAATATTCATTTTCTCCAAAACCCAAGTTTTACGATTTTTGAAAGTCTTTATGACCAAAACAACGACTATGATTTTGTCACGACCCAACCCCGTAGGCCGCGACTGGTGTCCTAACTGGACACCCATACGTACCTACCTAACGTATACGGCATACCAAATGGCTAATTACATAAATATACATAAATTCATACGGATATAAAATACATCGCACGCACATACATATGCATATATATACATACTTAAACCCGTACGAGAAGCGGGTTAGGGACATCATAGTAAACGTAATTACTCAAATCGCAGACTCGTACTCACTTACGTAACCGTGACAACCCACAACCCACAAACATGTCTCGAGGCCTCTAACATACATAACAGAATCAAAAGACGGGACAGGGCCCCGCCGTACCCAAATAACCATATGTACAGTGTATAAGAGCAACAGAAGATGTATACCAAAAGTATCAGCTCCGGATCAAGGGAGCACTCTCAGGCAAGCGAACGGTACCTAAGGCGTTGGCGTGTCTCGAGGTGCGTGCCGTACCGCGGGCATGTGGCGCGGCCTCCGAAGAACGGGGGGTCGACGAAGGTGTACCGAGTATGTAAAGCGGAAATATAACGTACATAATCATAATAATCGGGGTCAAATATGCAAAATCATAACGAACGGAATCGGGTTCGTAGCGAGCCCGGGACTTACGAGTGTGCGGTGGGAATCATAATATGTCGTATTTAGGGAATGTAGCGGACGGAGGTTCGTACGGACGGGAGGTACGTAATGTGGGCCGACGGAAGCACAATGCAAATCGGAGGCATGAGTGTGATCACAAATCATAAACGAGTCGAAGTACGGAAGGACAGGCAGAGACTCTCAGACAGGATCGAACTCGAAGTATGACAGACAGAATCGTAGTCCGAAACGGACGTGCGTAAATGTGACAGTACGTAGATCTTTATCCAAATCGAGAATCTCGAATCATCGTGCGTAGTCATAAGCATATTCGTACATACATATCATATATCGGATCCCGGCCCGCACATAAGGACGCGGTAACGAACCCGGCCCTCTTGGTACGAGACGCGCGGTGGACGGACGGATGGCATCAAATACCATCACAGGCCGCCATCCCCATAATATCACATAATCAAATCATAATCGATGATGTAACGGATCCCGCCCGCACATCCGAGGGACGCGGTGAACAATGCGTCAAGTGCACGAATCATAGAACCTGGCCCGGGCGCTGTGCCAGGAAGCATTGAGGCATCCACGAAAACATTAATGAGAAACCATATGCATACGAAATATTAGACTGGGCCGAAATAGTCCGGACGGT
>NW_026722786.1:0-6645 GCF_029784015.1 Lycium ferocissimum | reverse complement strand
GATAAGGTAAAACTTATTCGGAAAGGCTATTAGCAGCTCGTAGTCGACGAAGTCATGATGCATAATCGACGTCGACACTTAGAGTTCCAGATTGACGATTGGGTATTCTTGAAGGTATCACCCATGAAGGGTGTAATGAGATTGGGCAAGAAAGCGAAGCCCAAGGTATATTGGGCCTTATCATATTGTCCGTAAGGTAGGCAAGGTTGCCTATGAATTAGACCACCTACCATCCGGAAGTTAGCGCACACCCGTGTTTCATGTGTATGCTTCGCAAATGCATTGGTGACCCTTCAAGATATTCCCCCGTGGATGATGACCAAGTGACAGAGAGTTATCGTACGAGGAGAAACCCGTAGCTTACATCGATCGCTGGAGAAGGTTGCGTACTAAAGACGTGGCTTCTGTTAAAGTATTGTGGCGAAACAATAACAGAGAGATGACTTGGGAATGGCAAAAGGAGATGAAGAAGAAATATCCTCACTTTGTTTCTATGCCTACGGTGTAATCTAAAATCCTCGTTGATTATATTGATTGGTGAATAAAGCTATATGTTATAACAATAAAAGAGAGACTCCCCCGAAGTCCCTATAAGACCAGTAGACTAGTTTAACATTCGAGGACGAATGTTCAAAGGGGGAAGGATGTTATATCCCGTATTTTTGTACATTGGGATATTTTAAGCTAATCGCGACAAGTTAAGGATAAGACTATTTTGGGATACGAGGTGGGGACTTTTAACCTCCGATTTTGTTTTAATGCACAAGTAGTTTATAAATTCTATTTGGTATGGAATTAGTAATGAAGATTAGGGATTAATTAACCATGATTAGATTATTAAGTGGGATTAAAAGTTTAATTACTTCATTAGTTGGCCATTAGTGGGCGTGTGGGCCCCACCCATGGCTTGGCCAAATTTGATTGGCTCAAGCCATGAGTGGGACATGTGTCCAATATATAGGCACCATATTAATTCAAGGCACAAATTCTAGCCAAGTTGAGAAGTCAAGTGATTAAGGTAAGGTTTAATCTTCTCTTACATGTATTAAGGGTGGTGTCACGACCCAACCCCGTAGGTCTCGACTAGTGCCCGAGCTGGACACTAACATGTATACCTGTTAACTATAGTCAGTCCATAACTAGCATGATAAGAAACTTATATATAAAAGGGCATGATGTCGTCTCAAACTGTTGCATATGTATATATACCAAAACAATCTGTCTCCTGTGGAGTCACAGCTACCAACAGATAACATCGTATATAAGCCGGTAAGGCTATCACAACACGTAGGTACACCCTAACTAAACATGAACGAAAGCCGACAAGGCTGCCACTACATACACCATACCAAAATATATATATATACGCAAGCCGACAAGGCTGCCACTATGAATGGGAACGTCCCAAAACATATATCATACAGACAGAGCTGAACAACAACTATATACCAGCCCACACATATGTCTACAGACCTCTAAGAGTAACAACAGTATCATATGACGGGACAGGGCCCCGCCGTACCCCTGGATAGACGCGTATATACAACGAAGGATCCGTACCCAAAGCTAGGCTCCCGAGAATGCGGGAGCACTCCAAGATAGCTGAATCGGGATCCCAAGCTGGCGGATCTCCAAATCGAGTGTCTGTACCTGCGGGCATGAAACGCAGCCCCCCGAAGAAAGGGGATCAGTACAGAATATGTAATGAGTATATGAAGCATAAAGTACAGTAAACAGGATCATACTGAAATACGGGATATAGAGAAACTAACACAATAACCAGAAAAACCACAAGGCTTACCTTTGAAGCATAACCCATATGTAACCATATCATACCCAACTCATTATAGGACTTAGTAACATAATTAGATAGTCATACTGAACATATGCATATATAACGTGTCCCGGCCCTCTAGTGAGGGACTCGGTAAGTAAAATCATCATATACATGTACATATAACGTGTCCCGACCCTCTAGTGAGGGACTCGGTGAAATAAGTCATCATATGCCCTCCTGGCCGCCATCCCCATATCATCATATCATCATGTCATCATATCATCATATATATATATATATATATATACATATAACGTGTCCCGGCCCTCTAGTGGGGGACTCGGTGAATAATGCACTGTGCACGAGAACATGTCCTGGCCCGGGACTCAGTGAAAGAAGTAATAACAGCAAGCACGAGTAGAGTAGTGAGCAACCATATGCATATAAATCATCTTTTGAGACTCAATAGATAAGTAAACTAATCAACGCTCGAGTATTAAAAATGATAGTCATGTTAAGTTTCCGCTAAGGTCATTAAGGACTATACTAAGGAAAGCCTCATGAGTCATAAGCATGTGTCAAGTCGATCCGAGTCAGTTTACAAAAGTTATGGCATTATTCCTTATAGGATCTTTTAGGAATAGGAACTTTTATACATCATTTACTTACTTAGTCATATAAAAGACTCGAGGGCAATAGCCCGATCATCATAAGAAATTCAATATCAAGGAGTGAATAAGAATCATAAAACATGCTCGAAATATGAATAGAGTTACCCCAAAGCTCATATCATTTCATGCTTACATCTAGGACATGCCAAAAGAAGGAAAGGATAGGCTTCACATACCTTTAGCGTTTACTCGCAACGCAACTCGTATACGCTGCCCAATAGTATCTCAACCTATATTAAGATGTCAAGAATTACGATTAACTTACGAAGAGGTTCAAACGCATCCTAGAGTTAGTAACTCCCTTCTAAACAACTTGACGACATTTCCTTTACATTCAAATTAACTACGTACAATCAAGCCAACATCAATGGTCATGCGTTTAAGTGCTAGCCCGAGACCATTTAAACAAGACTCGACAACGCTTCGGACAACCCACACAACATCTCAAACAGCCCAACCAATACACCATACCACCCGAAATTCCAATTCAACAAAAACAACAACAACACATTCTTTTCTTTCAATTTCATGAACTACACCAACAACCACATGTTGACAACATCATTTACATAACTACAACAAATTATATTAATATCATATTAACTCCTACAACAGCCCACAACAATTACAATTTCAATCTAGAACCATTAAACCTTCATTTTCACCATACAATCCATAACAACAACAATCAAATACCAAGTGAAATTAATTCATTATTTTCTTCTAAACCAGCCCCTACACGGCTTGGACAACTCTCCAACATCAACATACACCATTTCATACATTCAATTCACATTTATACATACTCACCATGTATCCAAACTCACTATAACACCTATGAAAAGTAACAATTTCTTACTTTAATACTCGACTTTTTCACGGCTAGAACGTGCAAATTAAGAGGACAAAGTTCCTTGCTGCCTTCCAATGATTAATCCTTGTTTCCATGGCCTTCATTTGATCAAAAACACCAAGAAAATGAATTAAATTCAAGCTGGAAAATTCCTTTATTTTTCAGCCATGGCCTAGAGCCATTTCTTTCCTATCTTTAGGTTTTCTCAAAGATGCAAGATGAATAATGAATTGGTAATTGATAGATGAGTCATAAAATTTGTATTTATATGATGTCCATGGGCTGGACACGTGGCCCACCCAAGGTGTGAGCCAATCACACTTGGCCATCTCACGGGTGGGACCCACATGGCCACTCATGGCCTAATTAATGTATAATTAAGTCTTAATCCCACATTAATAATCTAATCTTGGTTAATTAATCCCTAATATCCAATAATATTTCCATACCAAATAAAATTTATAAGCAACTTGTGATTAAAACAAAACCGAGATTAAAAATCTCTACCCCGTATTCCAAAGTATTCTTGTCCTTAACTTGTCGTGATTAGCTTTAGAATGTCCCAATGTTTAAAAATACGGGATATAACATCCTTCCCCCCTTTAGAACATTCGTCCTCGAATGTTAAATTAGTCTTACTGAGTCTTATAAGCACTTCGGGGGAAACTCTTCTATAGCTATCTTATACGGCCTACTTAACATTCAACGTAACCATTTTTTTGGTTTAGATTACCTGTAGGTGTAGGAAACAAGTGAGGATATTTCTTCTTCATCTCCTCTTCAGCTTCCCAAGTCATCTCCTCCCTGTTATTGTTCCGCCACAGTACCTTGATGGAAGTCACGTCTTTAGTACGCAACCTTCTCACCTGACGGTCCAGTATAGCTACAGGGATCTCCTCACGGCTTGGACAACTCTCCAACATCAACATACACCATTTCATACATTCAATTCACATTTATACATACTCACCATGTATCCAAACTCACTATAACACCTATTAAAAGTAACAATTTCTTACTTTAATACTCGACTTTTTCACGGCTAGAACGTGCAAATTAAGAGGACAAAGTTTCTTGCTGCCTTCCAATGATTAATCCTTGTTTCCATGGCCTTAATTTGATCAAAAACACCAAGAAAATGAATTAAATTCAAGCTGGAAAATTCCTTTATTTTTCAGCCATGGCCTAGAGCCATTTCTTTCCTATCTTTAGGTTTTCTCAAAGATGCAAGATGAACAATGAATTGGTAATTGATAGATGAGTCATAAAATTTGTATTTATATGATGTCCATGGGTTGGACACGTGGCCCACCCAAGGTGTGAGCCAATCACACTTGGCCATCTCACGGGTGGGACCCACATGGCCACTCATGGCCTAATTAATGTATAATTAAGTCTTAATCCCACATTAATAATCTAATCTTGGTTAATTAATCCCTAATATCCAATAATATTTCCATACCAAATAAAATTTATAAGCAACTTGTGATTAAAACAAAACGGAGATTAAAAATCTATACCCCGTATTCCAAAGTATTCTTTGTCCTTAACTTGTCGTGATTAGCTTTAGAATGTCCCAATGTTTAAAAATACGGGATATAACATCCTTCCCCCCTTTAGAACATTCGTCCTCGAATGTTAAATTAGTCTTACTGAGTCTTATAAGCACTTCGGGGGAAACTCTTCTATAGCTATCTTATACAGTTCACTTAACATTCAACGTAACCATTTTTTAGGTTTAGATTACCTGTAGGTGTAGGAAACAAGTGAGGATATTTCTTCTTCATCTCCTCTTCAGCTTCCCAAGTCATCTCCTCCCTGTTATTGTTCCGCCACAGTACCTTGACGGAAGCCACGTCTTTAGTACGCAACCTTCTCACCTGACGGTCCAGTATAGCTACAGGGTTCTCCTCACGGTTTGGACAACTCTCCAACATCAACATACACCATTTCATACATTCAATTCACATTTATACATACTCACCATGTATCCAAACTCACTTTAACACCTATGAAAAGTAACAATTTCTTACTTTAATACTCGACTTTTTCACGGCTAGAACGTGCAAATTAAGAGGACAAAGTTTCTTGCTGCCTTCCAATGATTAATCCTTGTTTCCATGGCCTTCATTTGATCAAAAACACCAAGAAATGAATTAAATTCAAGCCGGAAAATTCCTTTATTTTTTGAAATTCATGGCCTGTAGCCATTTCTTTCCTATCTTTAGGTTTTCTCAAAGATGCAAGATGAACAATGAATTGGTAATTGATAGATGAGTCATAAAATTTGTATTTATATGATGTCCATGGGCTGGACACGTGGCCCACCCAAGGTGTGAGCCAATCACACTTGGCCATCTCACGGGTGGGACCCACATGGCCACTCATGGCCTAATTAATGTATAATTAAGTCTTAATCCCACATTAATAATCTAATCTTGGTTAATTAATCCCTAATATCCAATAATATTTCCATACCAAATAAAATTTATAAGCAACTTGTGATTAAAACAAAACCGGAGATTAAAAATCTCTACCCCGTATTCCAAAGTATTCTTGTCCTTAACTTGTCGTGATTAGCTTTAGAATGTCCCAATGTTTAAAAATACGGGATATAACATCCTTCCCCCCTTTAGAACATTCGTCCTCGAATGTTAAATTAGTCTTACTGAGTCTTATAAGCACTTCGGGGGAAACTCTTCTATAGCTATCTTATACAGTTCACTTAACATTCAACGTAACCATTTTTTAGGTTTAGATTACCTGTAGGTGTAGGAAACAAGTGAGGATATTTCTTCTTTATCTCCTTTCGCTTCCCAAGTCATCTCCTCCTCGTTATTGTTTCGCCACAGTACCTTGACGGAAGCTACGTCTTTAGTACGCAACCTTCTCACCTGACGGTCCAGTATAGCTACAGGGTTCTCCTCATACGATAACTCTTCTGTCACTTGGATATCATCCATGGGGAATACCCTGGAAGGGTCACCAATGATGCACCCGAGCCTGTCTGTAGACACTCCGAGCATGAACCGCTCTGATACCACTTTTGTCACGACCCAACCCCGTAGGCCGCGACTAGTGCCCGAGCCAGACACTAACATGTATACCTGTTAACTATAGTCAGTCCATAACTAGCATGATAAGAAACTTATGTATAAAAGGGCATGATGTCGTCTCAAATCGTTGCATATGTATATATACCAAAACAATACGTCTCCCGGAGTCACAACATACCACCGATAACATCGTATATAAGGCGGTAAGGCTATCACAACACGTAGGTACACCCTAACTAAACACGAACGCAAGCCGACAAGGTCGCCACTACATACAACATACCAAAA
>NW_026722785.1:0-7082 GCF_029784015.1 Lycium ferocissimum | reverse complement strand
ACCATTTTGGTTTGGAAACCCCTTGGTTTGCCAATCCCACATCGTTAATGTCACCATATGATAGTTATGATGTTATGATGTGTCACGGTATGTATATGATGATTTGTGCATATGGTTTCCACTACTCACTGCTCGTGCGTAGGCTGTTATTATCTCTTCATCAAGTCCGGGCAGGGCATGTACTCGTGCACTTCGTTGCATTGTTGCTGGCGTCCCTCGTTAGAGGGGTCGGGGCACGTTATATTTGCCGCGCCCCGCTAGCGGGGCCGGGGCACGTTATATGATATGATGATATGGAGGAGGTGGCCCCGTGATGGCATATGATGATTCCTTTTACCGCGTCCCTCACTGTAGGGCCGGGCGCGTTACATGCGTACATGCATATGATGATTTTACTTACCGCGTCCCTTATTCGGGGGCTGGGCACGTTATATGTATATGATATGATGATTTTACTTCGCTGGCCCCTCATTAAAGGGCCGGGGCACGATATATGTATATGCATCCGCTGGTTTTACCTACCGCGTCCCTCGGCTGTAGGACGGGGCATGTTATGTCTATGTATGTGTACTGATGATTTTAAAACTCATTTCCTCGGTCCATGACGAAAGTAATATGGAATTGATACGTATAATTTATGGTTCAAAAGCAAGTGTTATGAGTTCGGTTATTGTATTACTTTTCTATTCTGTCATTTCGATCGGGTTACCCGTTTACGATATCACTATGCTTTACGTACTCAAGTACATGTTTCGTACCGACCCCCTTTTCTTCTGGGTCGTTTCATGCCGCGTGTGTAGCCACGGATGATAGGCGATGTTAGCGAGGATGTTCTGGCCGGATTGGCGAGCTCCATTTTTCCCGGAGTGCTGCCGAGTCAGAGCATATATGTGATATGGTATCTGGAGTTATGTTAGAGACTTTGCAGACAGTGTCGTGTGTGTGATATGTCAATTTTGGTAAGCGGCTATGTAAGCCAATGTATTATTATGCATTATGTTACGAACTTCATGTTTACGATTTCATACGATGCTAGCTTTATTTGATTTGAAAAAAATGAAAGGCATGTTTGTTTTCGAAAAAAAAGAAGAAAAAAAAAATTTAGTTACGTGCTTATGTCATGTTTTGCGGGCCCCGGTATGATTACGTAGTATTACGAAAGTACGGGGTTCGCTCGGCCCTAGGTAAGGGTCGGGTGCCCATCACACCCTATCGGATTAAGGGTGTGACAGGATCTTTATGCTTTCTAATTTATATAAATATAGGATCATTACACTTACTCTTGACTTATATGTCACAGCCCAACCGGAGGGCTATAACGGACACCCAGAAGCTGACCTCCTCGATGCCACAAAACATACATAACGTACTGCTGTTCGTATTCTCGCCACGAGGCGCTCGCAATATGATCTCTAGCGATAGATATCATAAACAGGAGGGTCACGGCCCTCAAAAGATTTATATACATGTATCACTAAGGCGAACAAGGGGTACGAAGCCTGGCAAGGCTACCCGATAAAACTATGTAACCAAATATGTGTGGCGTTGTTGTCTAACTAAATATAAGCGTCTATGAGCCTCTACTGAAATGCTGGACATGCTATAGATGGGACAAGGCCCCTGCCCTACCCATATATATCAAAACATATATCTGATCTAGATGGCAACGCTACGGCGAGAGAGAGTGTTTTCCCGCTACCCCGGCCGGGAAGAAGCGACTAAGGATACGATCTGTCTTTCTAGCTATCTGAGCCTGCGGGCATGAACGCAACCCCTCTGAACAATAGGCCAGTCAGTACGAATAATGTACTGAGTATGTAAGGCAGAAGAGTAACATACACTGTCACGACCCAACCGGAGGGCCGCGACGGGCATCCGGTGCTAACCCACCCAGGCACCTCTTATCATACTTTCACATTTACATCTAGGTAAGCTACTTAGCTAAATCATACTTTCCATCCATTATTCATACTAATTTCGTTGGGCAACAATACATATATATCATCATCAATAACAATGCCCATATAGATGTACATAAGCCGACAAGGCTAACAAAATGATATCCAAAATATAGTCCGACAGTGCCAAATACATCTATACCATATACACATGTCTACGAGCCTCTAAGGAGAGTATGTCATATCATATAAATGGACGGACCCCGCCACGCCCATAAATATGTACACAAAGAATGAATACCAAACGCTGGCAAGCTCCGAATGAAACGGAGCTTCGCTATGTAGTCCCCGAGTAATAAAGCTATGGATCAAGCTTGTCTCCCCGGGCCACCTGCGGGCATGACGCGCGTCCACAAACAAAAAGACGTCGGTCGAAGAATGTACCGAGTATGTAAAGCATGATCAACATCATTATGAAAGCATAATAGACAACATAAGAAATAGCATAGATGGGAGATAGAAGTATCATCGTCATAAACACTTGTTTTTCATGGGACTTCCACATTTCTAATGCGTGATTGTGTACATACATCAATATCCGTATCCGAACTCGTTTATATTCCATATCCATATTCATATTCGTAGTCATATTTCCATCCATACACGTATTCATTTACATATTCATATTCATAGCATTTCCGTATTCATAGCATATTCGTATTCATATTCATACCATATACATATCATTTACATATACATATCATTTACATAGCATACCCGACCATGAAGGTTCGGTGTTTCACATACCTGGCCCTACCAAGGCTCAGGGTCATACATACCTGGCCCTACTAAGGCTCGGGTTGTCCGTGCCCAAGCTATGATGGTGCATACGCGCAATATATATATATATATATATATTCTACCCGCCATATAAGCTCGGGGTTTCATAATTACCATACATAGGCACATATACATAAAAGCCCATAAGCATCTTTAGCATCATTACTATCGTCGTTCATTACATCTATCCTAGAGGATTACTCATCATAGGAAGATTTTAGTACAATCGTAGCATATCGAGAATCATGAGCTACTAAGCTCTTAAAGATAGAATCATTTGGAGGACATCATAGGCTTATAGAAGATTAGATATTTGGCCAAGGAACCATGCCTTATGAAAGAAGGGTTAGCCTTACATACCTTTCCATTCAACTATTCTATCACTTGCATGTTCTCCTTCAATGCTCACGTTTCTACCTTCGTTAGAGTTATACTATCATTAGAAAATCGATAGCTTAG
Source organism: Lycium ferocissimum (assembly GCF_029784015.1). Classification (NCBI taxonomy): domain Eukaryota; kingdom Viridiplantae; phylum Streptophyta; class Magnoliopsida; order Solanales; family Solanaceae; genus Lycium; species Lycium ferocissimum. The sequence goes on along the minus strand of NW_026722785.1, from coordinate 3,885 downwards.
CATACATGACTAAAGCTAGAGAAAATTGGACAGCATCTCCTTTATTTATACGACTTCCTCCATATTATATATCAACTCCCAAACATCAATAATAACATTCACAACATCATAACAATGGTCTTTATTCATCTACATTATCCTTACTTCTCAATTCACTTCCAATCATCCATATCCATGGTCATAACACACGATTACATTCATTCATATACAATTTTTCTCCCATGTTCTTAACATCATTTATAACATAACCATAATCACAACACATCAAGAATCATGACTCAATCTAAATTTTTACTCAAAAATGACACCATTCCCACATTCATGACCCATTTTCTATATTCTTCTACAATCCAAGTGTTTCAACTTCTCAACACCTTAAACAACATGGAAATACCATAGAACGTACCTCATATGGTGTAGGAATGAACCTTGGGTGGAAACACTTCACTTGAGCAAAACCCTAGTTTCACCTTCACTTGGATTCCTTGTCTTTGATGAACTTTAATGGGTTTCTTACACTTGATTCACTTGGTTTGATATAGTTGATCACTAATATCTCTTGAATTCTTATGGGAGAAGTATGGAGAAGTGTTATAGATAGAAGGGGTGTGAAAGGGATATGAAATGAAATAACATTGGACCCCTTATTAATAATACTCAAATCTGTCCCGACCATTTTCTACGGACCAACATATGGTCTGTATAAATTATACTGACCGTATGTCTGGCCGTAGATTTGGTCCTGTGAGGTGTGCTAATCTGGGCTGATTATACGGCCAAACATATTGCCAGTATAATTTATACGGCCAGTATGTTGGGCCGTATAATGCCCAATTCTTCCGAACTCATTCTCGTCAACTCGTTTGATCTCCAATCCTTATGAAGCCTTCTTAACACTTGTTTAGAACCTCATTAGCAATCTAAGGGATGTTATAACTCTTCTCCAAAACATCATTAAGTCATCATTAACTTGTTACTCGTAAATCCTTTTCGATACATATCGTATGCCTTGCCTTCTCTTGGCAAACTTTCTTCTCTTACCTCGAATGTCTTTGAAATCTTAATTAGGGTCATCAAATGTCATTCCTTACTTATTTAAATACCATATATATCGTGCTCTTCGTTAGTCTATTCACTGTGTATCAACGGAAAATTTTTCCGAGGTGTAACATACACATTGGAGTCATGAAGAAAATCTGAAAATCATAAACTAAACTGATTGACTGAATACATCTGTATGTCTGACTGTCTAAACATGTCAGTATAAATGCATCTATATGTCTGACTATCTGAACATATCTGTATATCTCTGATTACTGAAAATGCCTTTGAGGCCGTATGATATGCATATGTCATAGTCATAATGCCGTGGAATGTACGGCTCGATCCCTATCATATCATTAAGTAGGCCCCTTCGGGCATAATAGCATAATGGCCCCTTCGGGCATCATAATAGCATAATGGCCCCTTCGGGCATCATAATCATCATCACTGTGCACCAGCTGATCTGGTGGTAATGCGTATATAACGCCTCGCCCTTTTCTTGTACCCCAATATATATATATATATATATATATATATATATATAATATACGCGTATATAACTCCTTCTGGTCACGGGTCAATATACATATATGTAAATGCATGTAATGCATAAATTTGGACTAACATTAATACAAACTCAGGACCCATGAACAAAAGAAACAATCATAACAAAGGGGTACAGGATCATCAAGAATAGGTATACTCCTAATACTTCTAAGAGTAGAGTATTTTGGAGACTCGAGTATTCATTGTCCGCTGATATCATGGGATCATGCCAAAAAGAAAGAAAGGGAAAGCCTTAACATACCTGGAAGCTTACTCCTCGACTTTCCAACTTACTTCTTGTCTTGCAATCTATATAAGATCATTCGTAGTCTCGTAATCTACATGTAAAACCATTCATACTACTATTAGACTTATCGTCTTACACTTATCTTAAGCCTTCAAATTAATCCCTTAAAGTCTGCTGAAATTCGGGTAGCATCTCTCCTGTTTAGATCCCTAGCACGAAAATATTCCATGAAACATCCCACGCGATGTTTATCCAAATTCTCAACCAACAACTTTACCATACGATCATTTAATCACTCTATCTTCGTAAATAAACCAAAAGTAATATTAATAAGGAGAGATTTATACCTTATTCTTGTTAAAACAGCAATATTGTTACACGTTGGAAAATTTCGCGTTATCAAGACTATGGACGGCTTAGTATGAGCTCAGGGGAGAGCAGAGTTACACAAGAATTATGGATGAAGATTATGTTATCTAGGCATAAGAACATATATATGACATTTGGAGAGTTCATGGAGTAAATCGGTTAATATGATCATTCGATGATAGCCCTCGAAACCATGAGTTAAGGTGGGGCCCACATGTCGGGATTTTGTAAAGGATATGTTAAAAGTGATACAAATAGTACATGGAAAGCTGAGCAAGTCCTAAGAAGGACCAATAAGCCAAATATGGACATAAGCCCTCCAAAAGGACGATTTAAGGAAACGTTGTCGGATGATTTGACTTGGAGGGGCAAAAACGGTATTATAAGTTTGGAATTTGGAAAAACACCAAGAATAAAAGTTGTAGATAATTGAAAGAGGTTTCGAACCATAGGTCGTGGTCCCTCACACGGTGTCGAAATCAAGAGTTATGGCCATTTTAAGAGCAAGACCCCAAGCTGCCAAATGGTTCCGCGGGCCCCACATGAATAAGTCGGTGGAACCGACCTAGGGGGGCTATAAATACCCCATCAGCCCCTTTTTTTTTCAGCATATTACATTCCAAAGAGTCCTAGAAGCCTCTCAAAACATCTCCCAAATATTATAGTCCGATAAATCAAGAATTTAACAAGATTACGCCAAACTAGTCCGTGAAAGGTAATTGTTCTTGCTTCTACTTAAGTTTGGCGTTGGAGAAAGTTGATGTGGCTGAGTTTATTCAAGTATAAGGTATGTTATTTATCCCATCTTTCTTGTTGAGTTTATTTGAAGGTCTAGCAAGCCTTAAAAATGAAACTAGTTATGGAGAAAAGGTCATAGAGTGTTGTATTGTAGTTGTTGTGTTTGCGGGCTGTTTTGAATGTGTTGTGGCCGTGTGGATGGACTGATTTACACATATAAAATTGGTATCTAACATTGTTGGCGTATTGATGAGATTATGCTCATGATTGGGATGGAAGAAAGTGCATATTGTTGTTGTATGTTGAAAAACGTCGTGTGGGATGTTTATGGAATATGTTGGTATGAATAATAGTGTTGTTGATGTTGGTATTATTGTTGTTGTTGTTGGTTGCTGAATTGTAATTTTGGGCTAGGCATATAAACAGGGGCGATGCTGCCCGATTTTCGGCAAAATATATGTTATATCCCGTACTTTGTACATTGGAATATTCTAAGTGGTTGCGACAAGTTATGGATAAGGCTATTTTTTCGACTTTGTTTCAAGAGACAAGTTGCTTATGAATGTTGTTGGATGGAAATATTAAGGAATTTGGGGTTAAAAGTGAATTATGAAAAGTTGGACATTTCATGAAAATTTGGGGCCAAAAATGAAGTTTTGGAAACTAAGAATTCATGAAAAAATGGCCATGTGGCCTTGCATGTGACATGTGGGCCATGGCCACATGTGCTAATTATATAAGCATGTATAAGATGATAATTAAATCATCTTCATCATTTCTTGACACCTAGAAAGTTCAAGAAAAATGAAGAAAAAAAAGAAGGAGGAGAAATGGCTAAGAGGGGCTGGCCGAACCAGCCCCATAAAGTTGATCATGAAGATTGTTTTCTTCAAGGTTTCATACCAATTGGAAGGTCCTCGTCAACGTGGAAGGGTTGTTGG
>NW_026722784.1:0-7041 GCF_029784015.1 Lycium ferocissimum | reverse complement strand
ACCTTTTCGACCGAGTAAATCCCCCCCAAAAAAAAAACGATGAGAAAATGACAAAAACCATCTAGTAGAAACTTTCGCCAACTCTCCCCCGTGGCAGATCATCGCTTTACAACAACAAACCGTTAGATGAGAATTTCACAACACAATTTTGATCAACTAGTTTCAATCAAAACCAAATTAGCTTTCAAATTCGCACATAAAAAATGCTGTAGACGTATTCCCAACAATCAATAATCCGACCCAAGAATGTGTGTCCATTTTTCGTATGAATAACATGTTTAAAAACTTCATCAGATAACGAAAAAAATTGAGACAAATCTCCCGTCATATAATTGGAAACAGCTGAATCTAGATACCAAGTAGATTTAATAGAATTAATTGTACCTGAAAAGGATGCCGAGAGTGCACTTGAGATGGCACCGGGAAAGGCAGCTTCCATAGAATCCCGAACTAGTCTTTCGAGATCACGACCAGCAAAGAAAGAACCAGATGGTATAGTGACAGCTGTCTGATATGCTTGGTGAGTAGGTCTCGAGCGGTTTGGACGACGACGACGACAGTCCAAAACATGATGGCCAGTAATCTTGCAATAAGCACAATACGTTTTCTTCTTGGGATTATTGGCTGCTATGTGACCAAAGTCATGGCATTCATAAAAGACTGGATACCTCGCTTAGTATTTCCTGTCGAAGCAACAACATCTGGTTTTTCTGCAAGTAATGCAGCAACGGGTAATGACATGGTCTCCATGGCAGCCTGAGTTCCAAGCTTGGTCTCTTCATGCAAAATGGCAGTCAACACAACATCCAGAGCAGGCGTGACTTCTCTGTTCAACAAACTGCTACGAATCGACTAATTCAGGTCTGAGTTTCATTAAGAATCATGCGTACCTTGTTTTCTCGCCGTTCTTTCAAGACTTCTTTGTCCATGTTGTAGTATATTCTCGCCGAAAATTGATCCCGTTCGACTCGTAGGATTGCAAACCAAATAAAGAAAAGAGAGATGATTCTTGTCCCCCCGTGTATACTCGGCAATGTTTCATTCCACCTCATGTTACAGTCCGCTTTTACGCTCGCGCATAAAAGCCCCTCATAACTTGGCCTCTTTGTCGTGAACAAATAGAGTCGCCACCTAATTTATTGAATGGGAATTAGGAAACCCATTTTGAAGGTTAATTTTATTTGAAAAACTTTAAAACAAAATCCAGAAAACGGGTAAGGGTCCTGGTGATCCCCTAAGGAAGGTTTTAGGCACCCTAACATTAAGAATCCGCCCAATGCGGTTTGCCTACGGATCTAACATTTTATGGATAAAAATTTGTATAACTTGTTTAGAAAATGTGTTCAAATAGTCATATGTTTAAAGTTTGAAAGAAGCATATTCATGGATAATTAATTAGACAAGAAAGAAAGTATATTTTATTTGGAAAAACAAACTTTAGAGGCGTTTTACTTTAAAAAAATCATTTTTAGCATTTAATTATGTCCTTAATTCAATTAATGAATTAATTCTATAATTGGGCTAACTATGAAGGAATTAATACCTTAAATGTGCACAGTTTATTAAGACTTTGAATTATAAGCATGATTCAACTTCTTAGTTCGTTAATGAATTCACCTATTTGTAACTCAACAGTTACGAGAGATCTTTAAGCTATTTCAACAAGTGGTTTGACTTTGAAAATCATTTTTTGCTAATTATGAAGGAATAAATCTCTTCAAAATGTGTACGGTTTATTAAGACTTTGAATTATATTTATAACTCAACTTCTTAATCCGCTAATGAATCCACTTATTTATAACAACAAAGATATGAAACATCCTTAAGTTAATTTGCTACAAGCTTGGATGTCGAGTTTCCAAAAAAAAAAAATTCTGATTTGGATTCACATGAGAATTTGAAAATGGGTCCAATCCTCTCGTTTTTTTTTTTTAAAAAAACAAAGGTTCCCTCTTTCTGGAAAATCTCTAAGTTCATGAGCTTGAGCTCTAGGCCCTTTAAAACAACACCTCAACCATTTCAATAGCAAATTAGATTTGAGCTTTAAAAGGCCCCCAGACCGTTTTATGAAAATCCTAATTTACTCTTGAAGATGTTAGAAGTGATATTTAGAAGAAACCATTATGAGAAAACGTTTAATTCTTCATTTTTGAAGAGATGTGGAATCTGAACTTGTCGATTCATACTTGCGAAATTAATCCAAACTATGAAAATCATTTAGCACTTTTGACTTCCAAACGAATACTATTGGCAACGACAATTATTCCATGCTCTCCGCAATGGGGAATCATCTACGTTAAGAAAGTGTGAACAAAGTAAAAAGTTAGTCATGTGATAAAACCAAAATACACAAAACGAAATCAAGTAACGTGGAGAAAAGTTAGCTAGTCGGGCTCTTAGCCCAAATCCCGCTGCTCCCATCTGCTGCTCGTCTGTGACTTGGGCTTCAGGCCCAGTTTCTTTGGTTTTCTGGAGGGGCTGACTCAAGAGATGATATTATGTTGGGCTATAGGCCCAACGCGGAACGCAAAAGAGGCTGAGATAGTCCAATGGACTCGTCGAGGAGTTTCATGCATGAAAGAAAGCAGATAAAGATTAGTAAAATGGAAGGGATTAAATGCAAACAAGAATATCACCAATTCTCTGTTGACGCAATTTTGACTAATAAACATCGAATCTATGATCGCCAATTTTACATGTTTAATTCTGCCTTAACAGTCCACATATTTTAGAGAAAAATTGAAGCTTCTACTAATAATAAAGGGAAAGAAAAGGCTTCAATGATCTCATGACTCCACCAATATATATTTCTTAGCATAACACCGTAATACTATGAAAGTGGTAAGATCCTTCAAAAATGGGAAATAATTAACAATCAAGCTAAATACTTAATTTCGCAGCTCTCCACACTTACAACTTACTGTAACAGAAACAAGGGATGGAAAAGCCTAGACTAGTCACTTGCTTAATTATCTAGAAGTTGGTCCTCTTAAAGTCATGAACCGGTAACACACAGAGTATCGAATTTAAGCAACCATTACAACAGATCCCTGTCCTATGTTCCGGGACATATTTGACTGTACTAAATGATATTTAATACTCTAAAGGATGCATTTATCATTAGTAAAGACTCGATATGCTGCCTGCGCAACCTATATTTAATTACTGTTTCACATAGACAGCCAACGAAAACACCACATAAGAGCAAAGATAAAGCCAAACGTCCTCAAGATTCCTACCAGAGGAAATTTGTTATGAAACAAGGAATATCCTCACTGTTAAAACCCGACTAATGAAAGAACCTACTCCCGAACCTTTTGTCTGGTTATTTCAAAAAGAAAACATTGGCCACTACCACTCTAGAGTTTCAAACTGGTTTCTTTGGAAATCTGCTTAGCCAATAATCAACTTTAGATAAACAAGTAATTCTATTAAATCTGTTAGGGGAAGGGAAGAGTTTCATAATGAAGCTTGAGCAAAAATCTACTATGACAAATAGTTGGATCTAGACAACTTAGCTTATCAATTAAACTCTAGATTCAGTCGTAAAAATAAAAAATAAAAAAACATGCAGGCAAAGGTCCAAGAAAGCATCAAGCTAAAGCAGATTTACTTCATGATTTGAAAGTGAATACTTCTTAAGAACTTCACTTAAACAGATTCTAAACATAACACATAACACACAATGGACTAGAGGGACAGGCTTCTCATGTATTTAGCCGAGTTTATAACTGATTTCTTTATTCTTGAGTCAAAAAAGGTGTACTAGGATACATGTAGCTATATCTAATGAAAAACTTCATGCTAATCTCATCAAATTTGATCATGAGTTAACCACACATTGAACAAACCAGAACTAGACAAGACTATGACTCAAAGTTCTAAAGGGAGAATTTGAACATACAACCTCGGGATCAATTTGATGATAAAGAAAGGTTCAGGTTTTATAACTGGAAAGCAAGGATTTCCTCTGGGCTAATTAAATAGTTTTAAAGCAGTCCCTTAACAAAGAGCCCCTATAGCAGATGAAGCAGATACAAACAAATGCTTAGTTATCCAAAATTTTAACACATAAGAATTTGACTTATCAGAAACTCAATCCCCAGAGTTAGTACTTGGTTATATAGAGAAAAGTACTTTTGATCTCATTCTTCCAGAAGTTTTAGATCCAATAGGTGGCTGAATATTTCACTACTGAAGCAAATACGGGCTAACACAGCAGAGCAGAGAAACATTATTGACTTGGAACTTAGTTGCAAACTACAAATCAGTTTATACATGACACCAAGTCCATATTATACTTCAAACTATTAGTGACCTCTTCAAAGGTTATTAAGGCATAACTAGGCTTAGGTTTAGCATACCAACTTCAAGTAGGAGCAGAATAAAAGGGGAGCAAGGAGAGGCAAAACTAAACTCAAACAGATCTCCATTCAACTCTAAAGAAAAGCTTATGCTCTCGATCATATAAAAAAGGGAACTTTTATTTCTACTACCTAACTTATGTAGTTGAATTTAAAACTATGCGAAAGCTCATCACATTCCATAAACAATGACAAGGAATGGGGTAAAGGATCTGTTTTCGGTATTTTGGGGGGTTAAAGGGAGCATATGAATGATGAAGTGTTCATCACATAACTGATAACACATATGAACATTCCCTCTACTCTATATTCTTAATTAGTTCTAACAGTTAGTTAACCAACATTAATCACTAAAAACCAGCAGTATAACATCTAAATAATCACATTTTCTGACAGTGATAGTAGATTAACCGTAGTAATAGCTAACGGTGACAACAAACTAATCACATAACATAATTAATTACTTGCAACTAAACAAGCTAATAACCAAACAAAATAATAAACACTCCACGGGACTTTGGTTAGAAACTTTGGTTTAGCGCTAAGGTTCGTTTGGTTGTTTCTTTTTTTTATTTTTTTTTCTGGAAAATGGGTGAAAGACGGGGATTTTGAGCATTGAACTTGGGGGCTGGAGCGGGTTTTCGTGCTATCGGGCTGGGTTGTATTTTGGTTTGGGCCGAAATTGTTCTGGAGATGGCACAACAAAAGGGCTAATTTTGGAGGGTGAAAGTGGTTAGAAATATGCTTAAAATGTAGCCCTTTTTTATTGCAATTATAGCCATTTCTATAAAGGATGCCTCTTTCGTTTGAAACTAAACTCAAGCAAATCTTTAAAATTAGACCGAGTGAAATAAGATTGATGAGATGAATTAACCATTCAATTAATTAACTTTAACAAAGTAAAATACCTATTTTGCGAAAAAATAAGCTAATTATACTAATTACGTTGTAAATGACTTTAATTTGACAAATATAAATAAGTACTAAATCCGATGCTTATTTTGACCATAATTAATACTTATAATTATATGTAAAATGCATACAACATATTTTAGGATATTTTGCCGAATGAAATGGCAAAATAACGCCAAAACTAGTTTAGAAAGTATTTTTTGATTTTCTGAATAGTTATTTCACTCTGTTTGAAATTCAAAAAGCTTAACTAGTTAAATATAAAATGTGAAGGGTCAAAATTGGGTGTCAACACCTTAAACTCTCAAGTGAGATTTCTTTGTTGATAGACTGTGCAAAGGTTGGAGCCACATCTCAGAAGCACGACTAAATAATGGTTTGAGTCCCATAGCAATGTCAAGATAAAAAATCAATTCAAATCCAAACGATTACTTTTGCATTATTCAATTTCAGATCCAATCCATTTGGACTCGAATGGACAAAGTAGAACCATCTAACACCAAAAGGCCTCATTACCTGAACAATAAAATATTCCAAAATGAATTTACAGCAAAATTGGAACCATCCAAATTTGTGGAGAGCGAATCACGCGAGGATGATTTTGAATCCATGGAGCGACAAAATACAATAGACAGGAAAAAAGAGGTATAAGGTAGCTGTGTAGAGAAAACATAGAGCACGAAAGGAATACAAGAAGATAGAAAGTACCTGTGTGGAGGAATATAGAGCACGAGAAAAAAATAGACGGTGGCTCTATATACCATGATAGAGAAACAAGGGATTTCCATATTGCTTTTCTGCCTTTCTTCAATAAGACAATAGGAATATTTATAATTATAACTATATAACTGTGAGGTTAAAGTCCTGTTATAAGAAGGAGAATATATTGTAATAACTACACAATCAGTAATTAAGTCTTATTCTAGGAAAGAATATATTTTGTGATAACTATACAATTACAGGCTTAAAGCATTGCCTAACGGTGTTAGGCGTCATAATTGCTAATCAAAGTACAGACTCCCTTGTGATAAAAGTCAAAAACCAATATGTGTTATGAAATTATGGATGTCCATTTCACAAATATAATGCTCCTTCCACCATGTTAATGGTTCTTCCTTTTTCTTCCACCATGTTAATTACTCTCCCATTTTCTTCCACCATTTCATATATTAAATACATATGTATCACTATAAATAGAGGCATAAAGTTTTCATATGAAATACACTTGTAATACATCTCTGAAGAACAATAAAATCTTCCTCTTGATTACTCTATTTCTATGGTTTTCATCCTTTAATATTGTGACTCTTTAGCTTCATTTTATAACACGTTATCAAGACGATGCTCTAAATCCAACCGAGCTAATGTGATGATACGGTGGCTTTATAAGATTGTTTGGAACTGCTCTGCCAGCTAGAGCCATGATCTTCCTAAGGCAAGTAGTACCAATTTGTTATATTTATATAAAATCTACCGTTTATATACAAGTGCTGGCTAGAAAGGAGTGGTATTCCTTTAGCATACTAGTTACTTATATTAACAAAATAACGTGATTCCATGATTGGTTGAAACTAAGAAAAGATTAGAGAATTCTCAACATTTTGCACTTACATATATTTGATCGTTACTAATCGTGGAAAAGATGAGTAAGTGAGTGTCTAAAACAATAGAACAAAATTTAATTGCTATCATTAAGAGTTTGACATAAAGGTTAGTGTTCTTATGTCTTTTTTATTGCTTCTAATGGGGGTTTTAATTCCCCAAT
>NW_026722783.1:0-6950 GCF_029784015.1 Lycium ferocissimum | reverse complement strand
GGGCACCTCTGAGGCTTATGACGAAAAAGGGGTAGATGAGTATGACGAAGAGCCCTTGGGGATACGAGCACGAAGAGTCTCTCAAAAGGTGACCCTTTTTCCCCCAAATTCGCATGTTGGTACTCATTATATCGGTATCAAAAGGGCAAGGTACCATGGTTGGCCTTTTCTTCCATGATATGTTAATGCATTCCACCCTTCGATATGAACCCGGGAAAATTTTTGAGAATGGGAAGAATGTGATGTTTATGAGCCTAATGGCTATGCGCTTTGTGGCAAATTCGAAGATAATGGAATTGAACAAAACTCTTTGGGGATCTTATAGATATTCACGACATACGGATCTTTCTATTCCAAAAAAGGAAAGTTGTGGTTTTCAGGTAGGGTCCTCCCAGAAGGAGAAAGGCATACATTTCCCCTAAAAAATCGATGAATCATTACTTTACCCTAACCCGAGGTTACCATGTTCTCAAGGGTTTAATTAGAAAGGTAGGAGAGGAGTGAGATATGAAGGAATTATAGGAATGAGGGCCTAGCGAGGAATGACCCCGAAGAAACAAGCACAAGTGGGGGTTTTGGGGAGAAAACTTTAAGTCCATAAGAATAATAAAAAAGGGGCGAAAACCTCAAGGAAAGCGGGAGCTACTTCTCCAATCAAAACAATACAACCCCCAAAAAGGGGGAAAAAAAAATATTAGAGGAGGGGGAGAAAAAAGGGGCAACTCAGAGAAAAAAAAAGGAGAGGATGTGGGGGAGTTGCCCAAACCTTTATCAACTCTTAAAACTTTTCTTTTTTCCCCCTAGTGGTCTTAATGATAGTCGGTTTCTCGGAAGCAAACCTAAAATGACCCTAACCTTTTAAGGTTCTTGGGGGGTTGAAGCTTCTTGAAGGAGTAAAGGCTCCAAAATTGAAACCAAAGGCAAAGGAGATGAATGTGAACTTCAAGGTAAAATAGCTAATCTTAACACCACAAATGATGTGATTGATCATGTTATTAAAGTGAGTGTAAATGATAGCTTGTCCTTAATTGAGCTTAATGAGTCTTTGACTTGTGATGAGGTTATTGCTATTGTGACAATTGACAATGTGTTTGACATGGGTGATCAGCACTGGTTGATCCTATCATTATCTTGACTCTTCTTTTGAGTTCAGAAGTTGTGTCCACCTAGTGTTGATTCCTATGATTTGCATGTTAGTACATTGTCATGTGAAGCTATTCGCTGTATTTAGTTGATCTAGCCGATAATGAGTTGATTCTTCTTGGAAGATCGATTTGTGTGTCCAACTAGTGTGGATATTTGTGTTGATCAATTTGTTTGCTATGAAAATCCACTATTTGAGGAACCTTGTGATGTGCTTAATGACCCTCAATTTAGTGATGATATTAATGTAATTGATCATGTGAATAGTCATGTACCTAGTGGGAAGTTTGGTAATGTTGCAAATGTGTGTCACTTTTGGGAGACTACAGGTATTTAGTAACCCACTATGGGATGATGATGGGCTTGGTCTTCGATAACAAGCATGGGGTGGTTGAAGTTGTTGACACCATTTCCGATGACGAAAATGTCACACCCCGGGCCACTAGGGTGTGATGGGCACCCGACCCCACATTCGAGCCGAGCGAACCCACCGACTCTTATTACAAACACAATCTCTCGAATTCTTAGTCAAATACGAAAATGACAAATACAACAAATACTTTCGGTAACTATTGTTTTTTTATTGTACTCAAGTCATCGAATCGTAATCATATGGAACTTATTATACAATACAGATTTAATAAATCGCCGATGGAGCCATTTACTACCGATATTCTATACCCACGACTCGTCTACAAAGTCTCTAACAAATAATCGTAAAACATAACACACGGAGTTTCGACTCGGCGGACCCAGGAGCAAATGGAGCTTGCCAACGCCGCTGAAACATCTTCTATAATGTCTTACGCTCATTCTGGGGTGTACACGCGGCATGAAACGCAACCCCCGAAGAAAAGGGGTCGGTACGAATATGTACCGAGCATGTGTAAGCATAAAGCACAATAAATGTAATCATAATCGTGTCAGAGTCCGTAAAATGTAATAGACGAAACATATCGAAATCAGTAGGTACCGAAGTATGTACCGTACAATCATGATCGGGATCCAAAGGTACGTACGTGCAACGAACAAAAGATTGCTCATGCAGTCGTAAATACGAAGAAATGCGTACCTTATCTAGATATCTAAACGCCACTTTCGATTTTAAGTGATGCAAATCGTAGTCATACACAGGCATGTGAACATGGTCGCCACCCCCTCTTCGGCGCCATAACACATCATAACGCGTAACCACGGTACCGGGACACATACCACGCCGAAACCGTACATATCATAACGTATTACACGGTACCTCGGAACCCACATATACCACGAGAACCGGGAACCGGTCACATCAAAATCCATATACACGGTAACGGTGACGGACATATACCCCATTTCCAGGCACCGTATACGGTAACGGAGACTCGACATATACTCTCAAGACTCCGAACCGACCACCGTACTCCGGAGACGGACATATACCACGGTACTCCGGAGACGGACATATCATACTCCATATACACGGTAACTTGGGGACGGACATATACCACGGTACCGAACCGAACATCTCGTACTTCGTGATTTATGTGTGGAACCGACCTCGGCAGGCTCGACGAACCAAACGCACGATACATACCGGCCCGGATCCGGCGACGGAGATCATAACATGTGCACGATCGTAGTAGTAAGAAACTAAATGCGCATAAATCAAGACTCTATGAAATGATCGAACGTCATCAAGCGAATATTCGTAGCAGTTTACTTAATCGAATGCTTATATCGTAAGACTTATATCGAATATTTATGCCAATATTCTTGTATCAAAATATTTGTATCGTAGTGCTTGTATCAAAACACTTGTGTCGAATACTTATATCAAAGTACTTATATCATAATACTTATAGTAAAATACTTTTATCGAAACGTTTATAAATGTATTATAACTTAGAGATTCCTTATATCAAACCACATCGAATATTCGCATCGGAAGGCGCGTATATCGGAGTACTTATCCCAAAATATTCTTATCAAAATACTTATATCGAGTTGGGAGTACCTATCGAACTTCTTAAAATTTATATTTATTTCGTAATAGTCAAATCGTATTACTCATAACATAATATCTATATCGTAATACGTATATCAAAATGCTTCGTGTTTGAATATTTATATCGAATACTTGTATCGAATACTTATATTAGAATACTTGTATCGGATCCTCATACCAAATACTATTATCGTAACGCCTACGTCGAATACTGTTGCCGAATGCTTATGCCAAAATTCTCATATCAAAATACTTATATCAAAATACTTATATCAAAATGCTTATAACATTACTTATGTCGAATACATATATCGAATAAATGTATCTTAATCCTCGTAGTTGAGTACTTTTATCAGGACACGTATATCAAAATATTCGTATCACAATACTTGCATTCAAATACTTATATCAGAGTTATCAGATACTTATAACAAACTCGCAACGATAGCCAAGGTTTCCATAAATTTTCGTACGGAAATAAGACAAATAGAACTATACAAATAGTCTCGAGGTTAAGTGCCCACCTCGGGTCAAGTCGAGGTGGCATACGTAAATTTACGAACACCGTGCTCTATGGAGCCACCGGTGAAGGTCTTAGGGTAGTTCGGTTCCTTTTATGAAAGTTTGGGTGTTTAAGTTATTTTTCCAATAAAGTATAGAAAATCTAATTCAATTATATTGAATGAAAAAGGGCCAAATTAGGACTCGGATTTCTAAGAGTAGAACCGTCCCCGAGACTTGTAATCAAGCCTATTACAACTAGGACATGCCAAAAGAAAGAAGAGGTAAGCCTTACATACCTTTTCCCGCTTCTTAGGCTTCTCCAAATTCAAGTTCCAAATTCTTCAAAATCTACAATTGGTCACAAATACCAAATATTGATTATAAGCCTTTAGGAATTTAATCTTAAATCAACACTTGTCTTAATTTCTCAAGTAAATCCACTTATATTCTCACGAAATTTCGCAAATCTCCCCCGTAAATATACCATCCCCGAGAATACAACTCGCCAATTTCAACAATAATCCGAGAATGGAACTCGGCCACATTATCAACAACATTCATAATCAATTTAGAACGCATTCTAACATAGGAAATCTTTCTCCTCTACTTGATACATCAACTTCCAACAAAACATTTACAACTCGTTTTCATTTTTCCCAATTCACGAACTACACTAACAATATGCATATTAACAACATTATTTCGTCATTTACGAAACGACACCAAGATCACATTGGCTTCTAAATCAGCTCCGTAACCATTTTACCATTAATTTAAACCATCAAATTCCCATTTTCGTCGTAGAATACATATCGACAACAATCAAATTACCACATAGAAATTTATTCAAAAATACATTCCCAACATTAGTAGCTCCTTTACATAATTCAATAACACTTCCTTTATATTCAATTTATAATTGTTCACATATTCAAATACTAATCCAAAGCCATTCAACAATGCTCCAAAATACTTCAAACAATCCGTACAATATTCAAACAATTCAAGCAACATGCTATACCACCCGAAATCTTCCAAATGAAATAAGAACAATAACAACACATTTTCTTTCTTCACTTTCATGAACTTTACCAACAATTCACTCACTAACAACATTATTTTCCATATGTGCAAGCACACTATATTCAATTCACCTTAACTTCTAAAACAATTTTTTCCAACAATCACCACTTGAATTAGAATCATCAACTTTTCATTACCAACATAGAATTCTTAACAACAACAACTAGAACACTAAATAAAATAATTAAACCAATGCTCCTACACACCATATACAATACACCTGCCACCACACAATATACCTATATTTTCATAAATTTCACCCATTTCTACATACTCACGACATACATAAATCATCCTACAACATATAAAGAGGATTGATAAGAACCTTTTATCCCTTGGCTTCCTCCTTGGCTGTGAGTCTACAATTTGCTAGAATGCCAATTTTTCTTGCTCCAATGATTACTTCACCTTGCTAAGGGCCTTCCAACTAGTAGGAAAATAATTGAATTTTTTTTGTCAAGGTTCTCTTTCTCCCCAAGCTTGGCCGAATGGCCCCTTAATTTTTCTTTTTTGCCTTCTCCATTTTTCATCTTTTCTAAAGATGAAGAGAGAATTGTGTCTTAAT
Organism: Lycium ferocissimum; assembly: GCF_029784015.1. NCBI lineage: Eukaryota > Viridiplantae > Streptophyta > Magnoliopsida > Solanales > Solanaceae > Lycium > Lycium ferocissimum. The sequence goes on along the minus strand of NW_026722783.1, from coordinate 1,665 downwards.
TTTCCACCACTTCTCTATATATATATTCTCCCACAAGCATGAGTAGGCACATGCCCTCTAGCAAAGATGACTTATTTGTCATCTTTTCTTTTCTCTTTTTTTTTTTTTTTTTCTCACATGTACACATGGCCCTTTGGAACTTTCTTGAAAACCTAGTGTGAAATTTCCGTTTTACCCTCGACTTTTCTCATAATATCATTTTGCCCCTAGCCTTCCACATTATTTCCAGAACCAGCCTTGTTTAATTTCTCATTTCTAACCTTTCTCGTATTTGTTAAGAAGAATGTCTATAAACAACTTTCATAACCACTTATACATTAAAAAAAAACTTTGGAAGAAAAGATTCCCTTAACTTTGTAAACCCCTCCTTGAAATATCCGAACGTGCAAAAATGCGGGGATATAAAGAAGCCCCTTCGGGGTTTTTGTGACCCATTTGGGCCCCCAACGTCAAATTTTAGAATGGCTTCCAAAAGTGAAAAAAGTGCTTTTTAAAGAAGGGGAGTGACTTCAGAAAGGAGCAATTTTGGAAGGCCCTTGGCCCAGATCTCCTAACCTAATGGAGGGGGAGATGCTTTTTTCAGCTTGGCGTAGGTTAGAAAACCCCTTTTCCCCCGGGGATAAACCCTTTCCCCTTAAGGGAAATGCCATGATGGGTCGAAAGGATGTTTTGAAAAAGAAGGTGAAATTTTGTTTGAAAATTTGTCACGTCTTCCATGATTTGTTCCAAATAGTAGTGGTTTGTTTGAATTTTGGTTAAACCCCCATAACGAGTCTTTACTTGAGGTCACTTTAGGGAAGGGAAATTGTTTTTGGGGACACATTTCTTTTTTTTCCTATTTGCCTATGATGAACTTTTGGGGTGATGCTCATGTGTATGTTTTGGGTGCATCTTATGCCGGGGGGATTTTATAGGGTAAATGATCGGCCGGGGGCCGTTATATCCCGAATTTTTTGCAATCGGACAATTCCCCGACAATCCCGAGGACAACAAGCAAGGCCAAAAATTTTTTTTTACTTGGCACATGAGTTGTCAAAAAAATTTTAAAAAATGGAAAAAAGAGGAAGGCCAAGGGCCCTAAAAAGGGAAAAATTTGAATATAACTCGTGGGGAAAAGGGGGAAGACGAAGGGGAAAATTTAAGTTTGGAAAAATATTTCAAAATTACAAGAAGTTGCCAAAGAAAAATAAAGTGGGTTTTAACCATTTTTTGGGGAAAATAAAAAAAGGGCCCCAACCGGGCCCTTGATATGGGTCCAAGCCCATGTGGGATTAATTTTAAATTATAAAAAGATTTTTGGGTGAGTCATTTTATCTCATAACATCTCTAGAAAATTCAAGAAAAAAAAACAAAGAAAGAAGGAGAGAATTTTAAGGCCATTCGGGCCCTAGCAAGGAATTCCAAGGAAATTTGAAAAAAAAATTTTTCAAAAATTATTTTCACCAAGAAAGGAGTCCCTAACAAGGGAAAAGTTGTTGTTTGGGGCAAGGAAGACTCACAATCATACAAGTTGTTAAGTTAGTAAGTGAAGGTTAAGAAGGAAGAAAAAAGGGGAAAGGGGAGAACTTTGCTCTCCTTTTTACGTTATGAATATTTATGCATGTGTAGTGTGTAAAAGTGAATGAAATTTTGAAAGGGGAAAATTATAACATACCCTGCATATAT
>NW_026722782.1:0-6226 GCF_029784015.1 Lycium ferocissimum | reverse complement strand
ACCCCCCCCAAAACAGGAAAAAACCCAACTGGGATTTGAGATCTTCGCTATAACCCAAACTGGAACTCTAAGGACAGACGTAAATGATTAATTGGCCTCGATTTGAGAATTCCCGGTTCATCGATAAACACAACCCCCTCCGCCCCAAAACCGTGCTGTGACGAGTGTCCCCCCGGCCCAAACCCCCCATTATAAAATCTTCCCGAACAAAAAAGGGCCCTACGTATTAAACAAATTCATAAGAGGCGACATCATGAACTCGAACAATGCTATACATAAACATCTAAAAAAAACGTTCCGCAAGCTAGGCTACTACATTCGTACAGAAAGTAAAGCGGCACATCTCTAACTAATACATAGGGGTTCTAGACCTCACTAGAAAAAAAGATTAGGGAGGGAAAAGGGCCGTCATCCCTCATATCATTTAAAAAATGGAAAACAAAATAGACGAACCCCGGATAAAAATGGGTGCACGATCCCCCGGATAAAAGCCCTTTTTCCCGGACCACCCCCGTCGCGGGCCCAACGCCCCCCCGGGGCCGGGGGTTAGTACGGAAAATTTAATATGAAAGGCATGGAAAAAATATACATATAAGAATCATGAATAAGATCGAACTCATGAAAAAACTATTTACGTATTTTGTTAACAGTATCGATGTTGTAAAAGATGGGTTTCGGGGTCCCTAACGCATGTGGACTATTGGGGGTCTACGTGTATGTGCGCTATAATCCTTAAATTGGGCTCCCTCTATCAACCTCTCTCGACCTTCTTCCCTTTCCCGCTGTGGGGCCCCCGCCCCTTTCTCTCCGGGTCCCTTGGTAAAGTGGTAACGTGATAACACCTATCTCTCTCCTTTTCATATATTAAATTCCGTTATAACGCCCGGTCAGGGGCCCGTTACATAGATATATAATAATGTTACATGAATAACTTACATGGGGCGGATAAAAAAAAACGGACCCTGAACGGAAGGAATTTCTAAAGGGGGGTACGAACATCAAAAGAAGTACCCTAATCTTCAAAGAGTGAGAATAGGGAGCTCGTTTCTCGCATTGGCTCTTTTTGGGGTCTTTTGGAAAGAAAGACAAGATAGATTTAACTACCTGGGCCACCCCATCGTCCAACCAATCCGGCTCGTAAGTCTACAATCAAATAACGGGGGCCTTTAAATTTAAACTATTTCTTCCCCTATAATCATTTTAAATACGAATAACTTAACAAATTTACCCGTTTCCCTTATAAGCTCAACAATCCTTAACTTCCCATTCAACCCAACATAAACCCAAAAAATAAAAAACACCTATATATATATATATATAGAAATATACTCAAATATATTTCAATCTTTTAAAATACCCCCCAATTACAATCTTAACCTTCTAACTTCCCATTCCCACAAATCCCTTTTTTTCTTAAAACCAGAAACCTTGATAAATAACTTAAATACAAGGGTGAAATATTTGCTACCTTAAAGGGGTCTAAGATTCCAAGAATCATTTACTTAACCCCAAAACCCCCCTTTAAGAAACCCTGAAAAACCTTCTTCCACAAGCGGGGTTTCGCGGGGCTCGGATTTACCAAATCTCCACTAATAATGACGAAAAATTTTGGAGAGAAAATACTGGGGTTTTCGTTTGGAAGGAGGAAAATGAGAAATAAAGTCGTGGTTCATATATTTTCTTGGGTTTAAAAAATACGGGGGTGCGGTTCGCGGGGGATCGGCCCCTCGACTTACCCTTTGACCCGCCTCGAAATCAAAGGGGCGGAACCCCCGTCGACGGGGCCTGACGGCCATCGACCTTCGACGACCCGTCGAGATGACGGTGTCTGGGATTTTCTCAAAACGGGTCGGTCGCGTCGATTCGATTTGTTCCCTAATCCCGGGAATTTCGGGGGAAAACCCCGGTACCTTTTCTAGGAAAACACCACCCCCAAAATTCGGGTCGATCCTTTCCAAAGGAACCCAACTGAAACCATAGATTCTCCCTACGAAAATAAGTGTAACTTTCCCCCCCCAAAACTTCGTCCCGAATTAATCATGGTATAAAATTTTGGGGGTTTCCCACTTAAACCAATCCACCCGCAAAGAAAAATATAATGCCACGGCCCTTACCCTTTCTTGGGCCTCCCGACCAAAAATCCCGGGAAAAGGAATAATCCGGGGGGATGGCCCCGGGCCCCCAACCTCCTGCTGGAAACAAATGCGGGGTTTCTTATTGCTTTTTCCCCCTTTCCAAGTCACCCTCACTTCTTTTTCCCCCCCAAACTTTAACAAGCTCGTCCCCGGGGTTTGTCGCGAACTTCCCTTCAAAATTTGCCATTGGAGCCTCTTCGTTGATAACCTCGGTCACCTAGATATCTCTTTGGGACAACTTTGAAGGATCTCCCGATACATTTACGAAACATGAAAACATGAAATACCGGATGTCGGACTTTTTCGGGGAAAGGGAATTTACTCATGCCACCCCCAAAGATAAATAATCGATATGGCCTAATATATCGAGGCTCAACTTCCCCTTTTTCTAAACCTCCCCCTCCTTTTTTGGGAAAACCCGGGGGAAAAACCCAACCCATCTCAAAAACTACCGTCCCGATTATCGGTGGATTTATGCCCTCGAGCGTTAGCAACCTTTTGAATGACTTTCCCTTGTCACTTTCTTGTTGAAAGGGCGGGCCTCTCCCTTCCCCCGACCAAACCATCCATGGGGCGCCTGCTCCGCCCTATAAGGCCTTACAGCCTCGAATCGGGAAAGGTACGTTTTATTCAAAGATAAAGACAAATGATCTCCCACTCCGAAAGTCAAAACCCCAAGCCCTTTAAAATATCCTCGGGTCTTAGTACGCTCCGTCCTCGCCGGGAAAAAGCGGGCTAAGACCAGGTCCCCCAAACCCGAAAAGACTTCCCCAATTTGGGGTTTTGTGCTCCCCTATCAAATAATGGTTGTGGAACACCTGAAGTCGTAAATCTCCGGAAAAAGCCGCTAATCCTCGGGCTGAGTTCGACGGGCGAAAGGGGTTGATTTTGGAGCCTATCAACTACCCCCATTAGAATCATACTTTGGGAAACCGGGGGAAACCCCGTAATGAAATCCATGTAACTACCTCCCCTTCCTAGGGAACTCCTCTGGATAACCCCCCGTGCTCTTTTGTTGTTCCTTTGGGACTTTGGGAACAAATTCATATATTTTTTTTCCCTCCCCCAATAATTTTCCCCGTATTTTTATAGACGGATTGTAAGCCAAACGACATAAATCCAAGAACAAGATTTTTTTTGGATAGAGACAAGGACTTTTAACCCCGATATAAAAGGCACGACTTGTTTGCAATTTCATTAGTGTAGAAATATTAAGGGGAATTGGGGATTAATTAACCATGATTAAATTATTAAGGGGGATTAGTGATTAATTATGATTAATTACCTAATTAGACCTTTAAAGGGGGCCCCAAACACTGGAGAATATGTTTGGCCCCCAAAGGGATAATGGGACACATGTCGGGGTTGGACATTTTCCCCACTATGGAGGACATATATATATATATAAAAAAATGCTGGTTTCTTTTCCCCACAAAACAATAAATTCTGAAGGGGAGCTTGCCAGGCATCCCATGGAGGCTCCAACTTTTGTGTTAATTTAAAATTTTTTCCAAGGCATTTAAACCCCTGGAAAGGGTGCTAGCAATGGCCCTTGGAATACAAGAACAAGTATTATTTAATTCCAATTCACCCAATTTGAAAGTAAAGTTCTGGGAAAGGGATTGTTCTACATGTTTTGTAAGGATTTGGGCTTTTTGTAATTTGGGTAAATGTGAAGGAATGTATAAAATTGTGTATGTTGATTTGGGAAAGCTCCCAGGTGTGGGGGTTTTTTGGGAAAAAAGGGGTAATTGATTTTACTTAGTATTTGGTTTTTTTCTTATGGATTTTGTAAAAGAATAAAGGTATTTAATGGTTCAATTTTAGTTGTAATTGTTTGGGGCTTTGTAAAAGTTAATATGGAATTAGTATAGTTTCGCATTAAATGGATAATTTTGTTAACGTGGGGTTTTTATATACATAAATTTTAAAAAAAGAAGTTTTGGTTGTTCTTGAAGCTTGGAAGATTAAAAGTAATTGATATTATATGTTGTGTGGTGTGTTGGTTGGACTATTGTAAGGTTTTAGATGAAAATGTTCTTGTTATGAACTTAAATGAAAACGTCGTATGTCTTGTTGTCGAATATTATAAACGGGGTTTTTGGGTGTTTGGGGTTTTAAAGTATTCTCATTTTTGTTTGAATAGTCTCGGATTGATATTTGAATGTATAATCATTGATGTTGGCTTGGTTGTATAGGGTTTGGGTTTTTATTTTGAAACGTCGTCCAATTGAAAGGATTCAACGTTAGGATACTTTTTGAATTTCGTAGTTTAATCGTAGTTCTTGACGTCTTAATATAGGTTGAACATTTTTGGGCGGCGTATACGTGTTGTGTCGCGAAAAAGTAAAGGTATGTAAAGCCTATCCTTTCTTTCTTTCGGGTGTCCCGATGTAAGTAAGTATGATATGAGCTTTGGGGTAACTTTTATAAGTTCGAGCATGTTTATGATTCTTATTCACTTCGATGTTAGAATTTTAAGTAGTCGAGCTACGCCCTTGATTTTCTATATGATTGGATAGTAAACGATACATAAAAATTCCTATTCTTAAAAGACTTTAATGACTAATGACCAAACTTTCATAAGCTATTTCGTATTAAATTTTATACATGTCATGATCCCGAGGGTTTACTTTTAATAGTTCATGATGATATTAAAATAAGTATGATTTCGTCCCAAAATGACGTTGATGAGTCTACTTATCTTTTAGTCTCAAAAAATGGTTTATATGCATATGGTTACTTTTTTCGCTCGTGCTCGTTATTTCTTTCACCGAGTCCGGCGGTATGTATTCGTACGGTTCCTGCTTTGCACCGCGTCCCTACTGAAGGGGGGCGGTAAAATTAGGTGTTTTTGTGTTATGGTGCTATCCTTTTTATACGGGGCTATCTTGATACGGATTATCGTGATACGGAGTTATCGTGTTTTAATTTCCTTTTTTATGGCACCAAAGACGGGGGGGCGACCATGTTCCCAGTCCCATAAGGGCCGGATATGATATATGATATTCATCTGATTTGTGTTTCAAAAGCAAGCTTTTTGGGATTCGGTTATGGATCGTTTTGTACCCTTTTTTCTTAATCCTTTCGTATTTCTCTTTATATACTCTACTATTTCCTTTCCCCTTTCTTTGGGGGGCGTTTTACGCGGCGATTCTTGTTTGGTGATCCCCGCTTAATTTCCCGGGTTTAAGTGCTCCTTTCCCGAGCCGCCTTTTTGGGAGGCCCTTTTTATATATATGTGTTTATCCGGGGAGGCGGGGCCCGTCCCGTCATGTACGTTTTAAATCTTAAGGGCGAACATAGGGGGGGTATACGATTCTGGCCCCTCCGTGTGATTTATGTTTTTTGGCGTACCCCGTAGTGGCGCCTTGTCGGGGCCCTTATATATATATATTTTGTCTTGGGATGCCGAGTAGTGGCGGCCCCAGTCGGCTTGCGTATGTATATAGTTGGGGGGGTTCCCCATTTGATAGCCTTGGGGGTTTTGGGATGTTTTTATCTATCGGTTGTAACTCCCGGGAGGCTTTATGATATGTTTATATATGTAATTTTTTAGACGACGTCCGCCCTTTTTTGTCCGCCCAACCCCCGGCCCCGGGCCCCTGCCGGGGGTTTGGGGACTCGTATCCTAGTATCCCCCAAAGAAATGCGTCGAATAACATACGGGGTCAAATAACATAAAGGAGAAAGGGGGAAAGTGGAAAAGTCACAAATATCAAAATAAAAGGGCATAACTTCCGGTAGTTCACATATAAGCCCATAATTCATAGCATGGGGGCGTCCAAAACACAAAAACACACGGAACGGGGCCCAATAGGGTCCCCCAACCTATTGTTTCACCTAAGGGCATAACAAAACATATGAGGGGCGGGGGCCCCCTCCCGGACAAAAATGCATATATTAAATAACCGGATCAAAGATAGGCTGAAAAAGGGAGGGCCTCAATCGAAAAAGGGGAAACCCAAAAGGGGGATCATCCAAAAAGGACGACGCCGGAGAAAGCACCCCGAAGGGGTTTCCGGAAATGTCCAGTATGCAAAACTGAAATATGTGAACAAGATCCCAAAAAAAACCTAAAAATAAACAAA